>NW_026852812.1:0-265248 GCF_026571515.1 Ruditapes philippinarum
AAGGCCGCATGACCTAAATTACATTCAATAAAGCTCGTGCTACATAACAATATTTGAAGCTCTTGCCATTTTTGAACTCAAGGACATTGTTTTTTAATTAAAACTACCACCACCACCAGTAAAACTGTCAGGGGCAAAGGAAAAATTTGTATAAACAGAAAAGATGTTAATAACAAAAGCATGATTTCTTTCAACTCTGTAAATATGAGTAAACAGCAAAATTCATGAGTCAGAATCTTAACACATTGTTACTGGTATCTATATGACAAAGAATGAAGTTGTCATGGTAAGAATGCGAGTTTCTCGCCACTCCTACCACAGTTGTCTGCAAATGATCAAAACAGTATGTTTACAGGTTATAATAAATAAATTTCTTGACAAAATAATAATTTCAAATAATACCCGATATCTTCCCCACTTTTCCTCTTCATCCTCCTCCAATTCCACTTCACTGCTGTCTGAATCATCTCCCCTAGATACTCTCTGTGTTTCCCCACTTTCACTGAGTGGATTATCTCCCTCATAAAACTCTTCATTTTGGAGAGCTACAATGGTCTGGTCTTTTTCCTATTTAGAAAACAATTAGTATACACACTGAAAAAAAGAACTCACAGAAAATTCTAGAGTTCTTAGAATTTTGAATGTTTTCATTAATATGAAACTAGAACTGCCACTATCATGGCGTGAATACCCCCGCATACCACTTTGTCAGAATCAACAGTGGCCATTTAGAGCTCAAGGACAACCTCCCTGCCAACTCTGAGGTTACTAAGCCAGTGCATTGCTAAGTTATGTATTCTACATGCTTCAAATGTGAAAATGTCAAAATCAATACATTGCGGACAGGACATTCTTTAGCAATTGAGAAGAAAAGCTTTTTTTTGGTCAAGGTCCCTGTGACCTTGACCTTTGACCCAGTGACCTCAAAATCAATAGGGGTCACCTTATAGTCATGATCAACATCCATGACAAATATGAAGACTGTGGGTCAAAGGAATCTTAAGTTAATGGGTGGACAAACTTTTTGAAGTAAAAGTCCCTATGACCTTGACCTTTGATCCAGTGACCTCAAAATCAAAAGGGGTCATCTACTAATCATGATCAACATCCATGCCAAATATGAAGACTGTGGGTCAAAGGAATCTAAAGTTATTGGGCAGACAAAACTTTTTGAAGTCAAAGTCCCTGTGACCTTGACCTGGTGACCTCAAAATCAATAGGGGTCATCTACTAATCATGACTAACCTCCATTCCAAATATGAAGACTGTGGGTCAAAAGAATCTTAAGTTATTGGGCGGACAAGCTTTTTGAAGTCAAGGCCCGTGTGGACATTGACCTTTGACCTGGTGACCTCAAAGTCAAAAAGGGTCACCTACTAATCATGACTAACCTCCATGCCAAATATGAAGACTGTGGGTCAAAGGAATCTTAAGTTATTGGGCGGACAAGCTTTTTAGAAGTCATGGCCCTGTGACCTTGACCTTTGACCTGGTGACCTCAAAGTCAAATGGGGTCAACTACTAATCATGACTAACCTCCATGCCAAATATGAAGACTGTGGGTCAAAGGAATCTTAAGTTATTGGGCGGACAAGCTTTTTTGAAGTCAAGGCCCCTGTGACCTTGAACCTTTGACCTTGTGACATCAAAGTCAAATTGGGTCATCTACTAATCATGACTAACCTCAATGCCAAATATGAAGACTACGGGTCAAAGGAATCTTAAGTTATTGGGCGGACAAGCTTTTTGAAGTCAAGGCCCCTGTGACCTTGACCTTTGACCTGGTGACCTCAAAATCAATAGAGGTCATCTACTAATCATGATTTATCTCCATGCCAAATATGCAGACTAAGGGTCAAAGGAATCTTAAGTTATTGGGCTGACAAGCTTTTTTGAAGTCAAGGCCCCTGTGACCTTGACCTTTAACCTGGTGACCTCAAAATCAATAGGGGTCATCTACTAATCATGACTAACCTCCATGCCAAATATGAAGACTGTAGGTCAAAGGAATCTTAAGTTATTGGGCGGACAAGCTTTTTGAAGTCAAGGCCCCTGTGACCTTTGACCTAGTGACCTCAAAATCAAATAGGGGTCATCTACTAATCATGACTAACCTCCATGCCAAATATGAAGACTGTGTAGGTCAAAAGGAATCTTAAGTTATTGGGCGGACAAGATTTTTTTGAAGTCAACGCCGTGTGACCTTGACCTTTAACCTGGTGACCTCAAAATCAAATAGGGGTCATCTACTAATCATGACTAACCGCCATGCCAAATATGAAGACTGTAGGTCAAAGGAATCTTAAGTTATTGGGTGGACAAGCTTTTTGAAGTCAAGGCCCCTGTGACCTTGACCTTTAACCTGATGACCTCAAAATCATAAGGGGTCATCTACTAATCATGACTAACCTCCATGCCAAATATGAAGACTGTAGGTCAAAGGAATCTTAAGTTATTGGGTGGACAAGCTTTTTGAAGTCAAGGCCCCTGTGACCTTGACCTTTAACCTGGTGACCTCAAAATCATAAGGGGTCATCTACTAATCATGACTAACCTCCATGCCAAATATGAAGACTAAGGGTCAAAGGAATCTTAAGTTATTGGGTTGACAAGCTTTTTGAAGTCAAGGCCCCTGTGACCTTGACCTTTAACCTGGTGACCTCACAATCAATAGGGGTCATCTACTAATCATGACTAACCTCCATGCCAAATATGAAGACTAAGGGTCAAAGGAATCTTAAGTTATTGGGCGGACAAGCTTTTTGAAGTCAAGGCCCCTGTGACCTTTGACCTAGTGACCTCAAAATCAATAGGGGTCATCTACTAATTATGACTAACCTCCATGCCCAAATATGAAGACATTGTAGGTCAAAGGAATCTTAAGTTATTGGGCGGACAAGCTTTTTGAAGTCAAGGCCCGTGTGACCTTGACCTTTAACCTGGTGACCTCAAAATCAATAGGGGTCAATCTACTAATCATGACTAACCTCCATGCCAAATATGAAGACTGTATGTCAAAGGAATCTTAAGTTATTGGGTGGACAAGCTTTTTTGAAGTCAAAGGCCCCCTGTGACCTTGACCTTTAACCTGATGACCTCAAAATCATAAGGGGTCATCTACTAATCATGACTAACCTCCATGCCAAATATGAAGACTGTAGGTCAAAGGAATCTTAAGTTATTGGGTGGACAAGCTTTTTGAAGTCAAGGCCCCTGTGACCTTGACCTTTAACCTGGTGACCTCAAAATCATAAGGGGTCATCTACTAATCATGACTAACCTCCATGCCAATTATGAAGACTAAGGGTCAAAGGAATCTTAAGTTATTGGGCGGACAAGAAAAAACCGACGGACAGCCGGACGGACAAGCTGATTCCAGTATACCCCCCTTACAACTTTGTTGTGCAGGGGTATAATTAGGCAAAGATTATGAACTGGAAAATCAATTAAAATATTCGTTCATTTTTAGTTTTAAAGGTGTCATTTAGTATTTCATGCACCGCTTTCCTCCTGAAATCATTGAGTTACAATGAAAATAGTGATGCACAACTAGATATGACACAGAAAATTTCATTTATAGGTATAGAAAACTATATATTTTTTAATTGTTTTTTTTTTTTTTTTAAATTTTCTTTTAAATATACACATGTAGTCTATAGCCGGGCAAGCCAAAGCCCACACTCTTCGACTTCTCCATAATATGAAATTAGACCATGAACAAAGAAGTCAGTTTAAAAAATCTTATTTTTTTTACTGTTTAAAGGTGTCATTTGGTATTTCATGCAACGCTTCCGTTTTTATTCGGAGTACTTGACGATTATTATTAATCCGAAAAGTTGCGATTGTTTATTATCGGAATACCCTGCATATTATAATTGAGTTACACTAAAAATGGTGGTGGCTGACTAGAACTGACACTTAATTTTTCATTGATAGGTATAGAATTTTATATAATCTTTAATTGTTTTTCATTTGATTTTCTTTTAAATATACACATATAGTATAGTCAATAGCTGGGCAAGCCAAAGCCTGGGAGGAGATGATGTTCGAAGGTTTTTCTATTTTAAGCTTTAGCTGCCCTTAAAAGGGGCAAATCAAATTAATATGAGCAAACATGATAAAAACACTACCTAAGAATGCTACATACAAAATTTGGTGATCATCCATCAATTAGTTCTGCCCTTCCGTGCATTATTTCAGCCTGGGTAGAACCACCGTCGTTGCGCAAGCTAGCTCGAAAGCTTTCTCACATGAAAGAATCCAAAGTCCCTGTCCTGATTCTAACCCACAGCGGTGAGGGGGATGAATATGTAAACATGTAACTAATGAAAATATTTTGTCATATAAGGGAAAAGAAGAAATTATTTAGGTGTATTATTATGTCAAGTTTTTAAATTCTAATTTAAAAGCTTACCATTTGTTGACGAACTTTTTTTGCTGACAGTCCCCGTGATTTCAGCAGACTTCTTTTTGCAAAAACATTTTTGATTTTTGGTTTATCTGTTGTGCCTCGAAATAATTCCCTACAATTGAAACAAAACATTAGGGACTGTTTTAAATTCTTTACGTTGCAAACTCTGTGTGGATTTGCTCTTGCCTCGATTTAATTTGCAAACACCCATTTTCAATTTGAGAGATTTCAGTTAAACTACAAAAAATTGAGCATCCAGCAGCCTAGAGTCATGGTTTTCATTATTAACTGATTGACGATCCATATCATCAGTTGAAATGCTGTTAAAATCAGTTGTATTTTCAGCCTGTATATCACAATATTCCCCTTGGCCCTTGGTAAAATCGGTTGTTTTTGTTAGCATGTTTGTTAACTCACAAAATATATATAAACCCTGCTAGAGTATAGCCAGGCTGAAAAAAATCATAAGATCTCAAACACCCTTGTGTCAGCTTAAAGACCCATTAAGCCTCAAAATGCTATCATTTCTTATTTTGCATAAGAGTATTATTTTTGGTGCCATGTTATAATTTATATCAATATAATATTTAAAACTAAAAGAAACAAAAACTTTACAATTGAATTCACACGTACTCCACACACTTGCAGACTATTAATTCTCATGTTTTACAAAAGCAGTTCAAAGTTTTGTCATTCATTTAGCTATTGCTGCCCATTAAATGTGTCAATTATATTGACATGTGTGTTAAAAATATCAAGCATATCACAAATAAAAATACACTTACCTCTGTCTTTCGTATGTTACTTTTGTATCTTTCTCTTTAGAAAACGCTACTCGAAGTTTTGATAAATAATTCACCCAAATTTGAAACACAACATCCTGTAAAACAACAACAAAAAGATGTAAAAAAAATAAATAAAAAAATTACCAGTACATAATGTTACCATGTCTTAACATTGCAATAATGTCTTACTAAACCGAAATAAACAGAGAACAACTTGTTGAGATGTAGAATTACAGGGCCATCAATTTATGAATTCTGGTGCCGAAAAAAAAAAAAACAATTACTTTTATTTACCTGTCTATATCTGCCAAAAGCAGGATACCTTTAATAATATCCATTTAAAATTTGATTTTTGTAAAATAAAAAAAAGGTATTTATTAACAGACATGGTATGCATGTATCTATATCGATAGATACTGCATCCCGCCCTTTTAAAGTATTGTGATGTGAAAGTAGGATCAATAGATCAAAGTGCACTGCAGTTATTGACTAGAAAGCTGAAAATTCTTTAGTAAGCAAATGACCTTGCTCCTAGATATCTAAGTGGCAATCCCAAGCTGCCACACAGCAAGTTTGGTGTCAAAAAGGTCAAAGCAAACTTAAGTTATTAGTGAAAACTAATTTTTTTTTAAGCAAGTGACCTTGACCTTGATCACAGACACCATGGCAGCAATCTCAAGTTGCATCTTGATATAAGCTACCCACATACTAAATTTGTTGTCAAACATCTAAGGAACTTCAATTTATTACTGATTTCTATTTTTAGCAACATTGACATTAACCTTGACCACTGACACCTGGGTCCCTCTTGATATAAGCTACTTACAAAGTTTGGTGTTAATAGGCGAAAGCAAACTCAAGTTATTGAGCTGAAACTTAATTTCTATTTATAGTAACAGTGACCTTGACCTTGATCACAGACATCTGGGTAACAATCCCAAGCTGCCTCTTGGTATAAGCTACCCATACACCAAGTTTGGTATCAATAGGCGAAAGCAAACTCAAGTTATTGAGCTGAAACTGAATTTCTATTTATAGTAACAGTGACCTTGACCTTGATCATAGACACCTGGGTAGCAATCTCAAGCTGCCTCTTGATATAAGCTACCCATACACCAATTGGTGTCAATAGACAAAAGCAAAAGCAAATTCAAGTTACTGACCGGAAACTGAATTTGTATTTTTAGTAAAAATAATTTTGATATATTAGCTACCCATACAATAAGTTAGGTGTCAATAGGCCAAAGCAAACTTAAGTAATTGTGCGGAAACCAAAAGTTGACGCCCGCCAGCCTGCCTGCCCGCCCGCTGACTAATGCATTACAATAACCAGTTTTCCTTGAAAACTTGGTTAAAAACAGTCTGTACGCTGAGAACTCATGGCACAGTTTAGTTTCCTTTTGCCTAAACTGATCCAGGGTAGAATCTTGCACAACATTGGCTGGCAGAGAATTCCAGAGTATGATGGTTGCTGGGAAAACAAGAGCCAGTTGAACCAGGTGATGCTCCCCGACTAGGTTTTGGGCACAGAAAAGTATATATCATTTGTAGTTACAGAGTTATGTCCAAAACAAAGTTCAAAGTGTGATAATTCCAAACTTAGGCAAGGCAGAGTAACTGTTCTTTGCACTGCCCTTCTACTCAATGAGATCTATCTAACTCCAAATGTTGCACGTGGTATGTTGTCTAAATAAGGTGATCATTTCTGTGAAATAGTTTATAAATCCGGCTTCAAATAAGGAAGTTATGGGCCGGACACGATTTTGTTGCAAGGTCATGCTGTGACCTTGACCTTCAAGGTAGCGACCCAAATGTAGCGTGCGGCATGTTGTCTCAATATGGTGCCGGACACCATTTTGCTGCAAGGTCATGCTGTGACGTTGACCTTTGAAGTAGCAACTCAAATGTTGAACGTGACACGTCATCTCAATATGGTGATCATTTCTGTGAAATAGTTTTAAAATCCGACTTCAAATAAAGAAGTTATGGGTTGGACACGATTTTGCTGCAAGGTCATGCTGTGACGTTGACCTTCAAGGTAGCGACCCAAATGTTGAGCGTGACACGTCGTCTCAATATGGTGATCATTTCTGTGAAATAGTTTTAAAATCTGACTTCAAATAACGAAGTTACGCGCGGGACACAAATTCGGGACGGATGGATGGACTGACAACCCGGTGACTATATGCTCCCCTGAAATTTTTCGGGGAGCATAAAAAGAGGACTTTTAAAGTTGTAACATGGAGTATATATTTGTCCATATCAAAGGGAATGTATGTGTCTAGTGAGCTGGTTAGGAGTTATAACACAAGGATCAAGGCATTAGTACTGCAACCCGTCCATGAACAATCTTATGAACATCAGTAGCCTGGCATTAATTTTTGTTTCCAAGGAAACACCATTGTAGTTGACTTGTTTGTGACACTGATGTAAGGGGAGAAGTTGCTGGTGACCCATTGAAAAGCTTCTAGGCTTGTATATTTAATTGTGTATTGAGACTCCACAATAAGCTACAGTACTCGAGCAGTGCTTTGACTACCTGTAAAACTACAAGAAATCTCACAATAATTTTGCCTTATCACCAGCATGCAGTGCTTTGACTGGTTGTAAACATTACCTTCAAACTCTTGTCCGCCCCAAGTTTGATAAGTGCCTCAACCTGATGCAGAATTATAATCTGATAAGCCTCATACACACTCCATGGACGACCAAAATCACCGTTTGGGGCTGCAACATGTATTTATAGAAACATAAATATCTAAAGATCTAAAAATACAAAGACTACAACAACAATCTGCCAGTTTACAGTAAAACTTTCAAATGTCTATGAAGCATCACATAAAATGAGCCGTTTTTATTGTAAATGTCAAGTCTTAAATAATACAGATAATAAGGTGATATTGATTATATCAAATGTTGTATATTGTAGTGTGGTAATTTTAAGCCAGCAACACAACCAGAAACACAAGAAGCTTGAAAACAACAAGATAGTATAATTGTGGATAATTTGAATTTACATTACATAACATACTTTCCTGCAATGTGATTTGTCAGTGTAAGAAGTTAAAGAAAAGAAAATCGTTGAGTCATGCTCCAGACAAAAGGGATGGATGCACGGATGCAGACATTTCCACTATGTAACAACAGCATAGTGTTAGACATGTACATCTAATTCTGTAACTGTTTTAGGTGAATTTTTGTAAATTGAAGACATTTACAGTCCTACCCCGGTTATCCGACAACCCTTTATTCCAATACCCGGCATTATCCGAAGTAGATCGGCAATCCTGATTTTATCTCTATATAAGTCAATATAAATACGAACGTATTATTCGAAATGCATTATCCGAATACCTCCTATTTTTCAAAATAGAATTTCGGTCTCTATTGTAATTATTACAGAATTTCGCACCTATTATTCATAGCCAGACTTATTGCCGCTGATTCACTCGCTGACCGTCAAAATTTATGAAAATTTTCAAACAACTATGTGTGTATTAAGACAATTGTGATACATGTTGGACTGTAATTAATTAGTCAATATTATCATTTTTTTAAAATGTGTATCGATTATCGATTGGCAGAAAAATATCTACAATACATGGATGTTGTTTGTATCAATGACAGCTCTAATTCATATACTACCATCATGACCATTAGATGTTCAGTAAGGGCATAAAGATATATCTAATGTAACATTTTTTTATAAAATTCATAAACAGTAAAATTCAGCTGTTCTCATTATTGATTTTTGAAAAGAGTTTTTATATAAAATTTCTCAGTTATTTAGGACACATGTACATGTATATCGTACAATGCAATGATTTTATTAATGCATGTGCCATTCCCTTAAGAGGAAATCTTCAAACATATTTCTTTCTAACAGGAATTTGTTAGTATTATTTTTCACAAGACTTGTCCCTAGTAATAATTTTTGAAGCAGATATATAGCTTTTTACACTTAAATTTCAAATCCATATTATTATACACATTATTTATATTGTGGAAGACTTTAAGTTGAAACATTTTTATGGGGAAGTTAAGCGGTCCAAAACTTTGGCTTGCCCAGCTATAGACTACAGGTGTATATTTAAAAGGAAAACAAATAAAAAACAATTAAAAATGTATATAATTCTTAACGTATTAGTGAAATTTACTCATTTTTAGTTTGGGCGTCGCCATTTTCAATGAAACTCGATAATAAAAGGCGGGGTATTCTGATCATGGAATAATCGCAACTTTTCTGCTTTATTATTGTCCAGGTGTTCCAAGTGAAAACGAAAGCAGTGCATGAAATATCGAATGACACATTTAAAATGGAAAAAAGAACGATTTTTTTTATCGACCTCCCCCATTCAAAGGCTTTGCCTAATTTCATATTACAATATTAATATTTGTAATGCTACTGGAGTTATAACTTATTTACTGGAATGGTATATTAATGAAGTAATTGTGAAACAGTAAAAAGGCAGATTCAAACAGAAAAATGTGAAGTGAATTATTGTTGCCAAGTATAGGATAATCTACATGTACCTCACCTACATACATTCTTTATGCCTGACCATTAAACCATTATTTTGCAATTAAGCATTAATTAAAGCTGCATGCCTCCAGATGAGGGGAGGCAAAATATTTCAAGAAAATCAAACTTGAGAAAAATGTATTGAGAATTAATGAAAAGTAAAAAAGTAGAAGATATAAGTAACTATTTCCATGTTATTTGCGCTAAATGGCCGACCCATATTTCTTTTGCGTTAGTAATGCAGTTAGGGCTTTTTTCTTGCATATTTTGACCTCTTATTAGTAATTTACATGGATTGTAAGTGCCATGTGTATATTATTTTCTTTCTTCACAATATTTCACTATTTAATACAATGTTAAAATTGTCATGAAAATTAGCACGAATCTGGAGGCTTGCTGCTTTAAGTCAGTCTAGAATTCTCTTCGGTCTAAAATAAAATATTGTTTGTTTCCCCTCCTCCTACCTGCCCACAAAAATCACAGCAACCCAAAAACTCTTTTACTGCCTAAGAAAATAATTTTTTTTTTTTTTGTACTAAAAATGGAAACAAGGAGTGTCAATTTATATCTGTCTCATGGTTTTTTTTAATTGTTAATATACAAACTGGAATATATGTTCAATAAAACAGAAAATATGGTTTTAATCTTTTAACTGATGCTAAACATTTACTTTTTGTTCGAACTCCATATAATTTTTATACAAAAAAAAAACAACAAAACATTTTGGATAAAAAAAAAAATATTTTAGCGACCTACCTACCCTACCCTGGGTACGACATGGGTTGCGGGAGGAAAAACAAAGATTTTAAGGCTTGTCTTACCCTGCCTCTTGTTTTGCCTTGGAGTTGTTGGTTCTCTTATTTGACCAGTTCTACTGAAATTTTCAAAATTTTCCTCTTCAGCAACAATCACACGAACATCCTGCAAAATTAATATATAGAGGATATTCAAGTTTTATCTATAAATACAGAATCTATTTTCATTGAGTGGTATGAAAATAAACATTTCATGAGTGTCCATAGCTTGTTGAGAAACAAGATAGCCCTGTTGGCCCTTAATATATTGCTCACCTGATTATTACACTCTTAATGAGAGTAACGATAACTATTGTTAGCTATGAATTAAAAGCAGAAAAATGTCATTATATTCAACTAATATTGTAATGTTCATATCTGCACCTGAAATAGTATAAATGTAAACAATGTTTTTCTATATATGGGCTCTGTAGCCTAGATTTTTACCCCAGACGACCTATATATAAAGTTGAGCAAAAAATAAACATAACAATCTTCCTCACCAATTCCAGGAAATTTTGACCGAAACGGTGTGTTAACAAGGAATTCCATATTTAGAATGTGTGACATAGTTTTTCATCCAGGGTGACCCATATTAGTACATGACCTAGAAATCACAACCCCGGGTATTTACTATTTACACCGAAACAGTAGACTGTAGAGTGTTAACATGACTTTTCCAAATTTGGACAGTGTGACCTTGTTTTTGACCCTAGGTGATCAATATTAATTTTGAACTTGTGCTAGATATTATCAAAACAACCTGTCCAACCAATTTCCAGGATATCTGGACTTCTAATGACAACAATTTGAAAATTAAAGTCAACACCTTCTGTAACCAAAATTATAAGAGCCAAAAGTTTGTAAGGTTTTATAGTAAAATTATAAGTTTAAAGTGAGAATAACTCCTTAAAAAAAGATGCTAGAGTAATGAACCTTGTCATACATGATGTGAATTATGCCAAAGATTACTTATTTAAGTCTAAAGTAGATACCATTTATAATAACACAGATACATGTAATTGTCTAAAGAAAAAACAACAATTTTCAATTAAATCCCATGTTCAAAATGGAGATAATAATGGAAATACAGGGGCTAATCTTGTAAATCTAATTGCATATGATGTAGGTGTTGATAATATACATGTTTTTGAAGTTTGAATTAAATCAAACTTATAGTTTGAAATTAATCCATTATGAAGTAAAGAAGTTAGAGTAATTAGTAACGATTGTAAGAAAAATTCTAAGTTCAAAGTGAGATTGTAATCAATCCAGCAGTTGCAAAGAAATAGCAATATTGCTCTATATGCATACTACATGTAACTTATCAAGGGCTATAACTCTGTGTTCAAGGGTCTGACCAGAACAAGGCAAGGATATGCGCCACATCTCCTCTTAGAATAACGATTTCCATAAAGTTTCGTTGAATTCCAGCCAGTTGTTGCAGAGAAAAAGCATGGAAACCATTATTGCTCTATATGCATACTACATAACTTATCAATGGCTTTAACTCTATGGTGAAGAGTCAGACTGAAAAAAAGGTGATGATATGTGCATCTCAGCTTGATATTAATGGTTCCCACAAAGTTTCATTGAATTACAGCCAGTAGTTGCAGAGAAGTAGCGCGGTAAGTTAACAATTATTGCTCTTTATGCATACTGCATAACTAATCAAAGGGCCATAACTCTGTATTGAATGGTCAGACTGGAACAAGGTGATGATATGCGTATCTCTGAGGAGTGATTGAAAGAGACAAAAATCCGTTTCAATCAGATAAATAATAAATAATACCTGTTTTAAGACCCAAAGGGCCAAAATAATTAAGTTTGATTATTATCCAGTAGTCAGTACACTCCAAACAACCTCTACACAACCCTTCATCAATTACACAGTTTACATGTACATACAGGTATCAAGTGACGTAGCGTCTAGACTCCCTACTGCCATATATGGTAAGCATGAGGTAATTGATGTGTGTTAACAAATTGAGGTGTGAAGTACATAATGACCTGAGTAAACTGGATTAAGATTTGTGTCAAATTTTTTTACTGTTTATGAAGTGTCAACGGTAAATTTTTAAAGGCAGCATTTTTTTATTTCACCTTTCTATGGCTACAAAAATTCTCCGTGAAAATGTTGATACCTTTCATTTAAAGAGAAAATTCTTTACCTTTCATTTAAAGAGAAAAAACTTTGGCTGTTAAAGTATATTTATTTTAATGATTTTGAATGCATCAAATTCAAGTTTATTTGTACTAAAATGATTCAATATATATCTGATATAAAAATGTATATTATATGATATACATGCAATTAATTATACAGTATTTGTTTTACAGCGATTCTTATTTTATTTACATCAAATATTTAAAGTACCTATGTTTATTTGCAATTGTTTACATATTATTCCTTCACAGTCATGTATGTTAAAACTTGAAAATATCAAATGATCTTGTAGAAATGTTCATTTTCATAATAAAATGGGGGAAATTTAATTATATGTTTGCATCGTTTTAAGATTACGACTGGTTTGTGCTTGCTTAAAAATCCCCCTACTTTTGGTCCAAATCCCCTGCTTTTTAAAGCCAAATCCCCCTATCTGGGTGGCTGGAAATATAGCATGTATGTTTTAAAGTAATTTTTAAAGTATGAACCTAGTTACTTATAACATGGTTGATGATAAGGAACATGTATTTGAAGGTAACAGTAGATTCCTTATGAAATAAAGAAGAGTAAAAAATAACATTTTTTAAAGGCACATTATGCCAAAACAAAGATTGTTTTTTCCTTCACATTTGAATAATGTTTAAAAGCATGTAAGACGCTTATTGTCTGCAATAATACAGTCATGAATGTGATTATTCTTTGTCATAAAAGTAGCAAAAATTATTTCACGAGCATGACTCATTATATTTGGGTACATGACCCACAGCTTTGGGTACATGACCCATGATTTGAGGGTACATGACCCCACAGCTTTTGATACATGACCCCACAGCTTTGGATACATGACCCAAGATTTTCTGGTACATGACCCAACGGCTTTGGGTACATAACCCATGATTTTCTGGTACAGGACCCTATGGCTTTGGGTTACATGACCCATGGCTTTTGAAAACATGATCCATAACTTTGAGATTGGGATTTTTTCTGATGAAATTAATGTTGAGAAGTTAGGTTTATTGTCTGAACCCAGGTTTTGATTTTGCTGAACTACATTCAACACCCGTGGGAAAATTGGTTGGAGAATCTTCGTAATGCATAAATATTCATGACTCATTTCTATCCAATGAAATCAACAGTTACAAAAATTCAGTATCCCTCAAACATGAAAAGTACCTAAAAAAGGCAGCCTCCTGTGGTCAAATGAAAATATGTGGAATATGTTTAGGATGCATAGGAATATAAATGAAATGTATACATGACAAGTAAACATGGGTTGCCAAGGATGGTTTAGACCATGACCTTCTTCATTTGACTTATCTTTAATTCCTAAATTAAAGTAAGTATAACTTACTCTATTTTCAATATGGTTTAATATGTTTCTGAAAATGAGGGGTAAAAATGACTGAGTTATGGGTGGAAAATAATTTAAAAGACCTTTGACAAAATTTGTTAAGTACATAAAGTTCAATGACAGTTCAAAGACATGTTGAGGAATCAAAACAAATTAATTATATACTTCCTACATATAATAATCATAAAGCTTATATAAGTATTTTGCATCAGGATATTTACCTTGATAGATCAATAACATTAAATCAACAGGATGAGGATTGTTTGTTTGTTACTAGTAAAATTAATGTACACAATAAACGCACTCTTCATTCTTACCCAAGTCAATGTCAATACCTTTTAAAGGTGTTCAAATTGAAGACGCAACAAGTCCTAGCAGCAATAGTATCAGTCCTAGTCACAATTACAAATATGCTGGCAAGGGAATATACTAAAGGCAAAGGTCTGTTATTACTGCCACTAGGTCTGTTATTACTGCCACTAGGTCTGTTATTTCTGCCACTTAGTCTGTATAAACTGCCACTCAGTCTGTTACTTCTGCCACTAGATCTTTTATTACTGCCACTTGGCCTGTAATCATTGCTACTTGGCCTGTCATAACTGCCACTAGATTACTAGGTTGTGATTTCTGCCTTTAGGTCTGTTATAACTGCCACTAAGTCTGTAATTACTGCCACTAGGTCTGTTATTTCTGCCACTCGGTCTGTAATCATTGATACTTGGTCTGTTATAACTGCCACTAGATTACTAGGTTGTAATTTCTGCCTCTAGGTCTGTAGTAACTGCCACTAAGTCTGTTATAACTCCCACTAAATCTTTTATAATGCCACTAAGTCTAATATTATTGCCACTAGGTCTGTTTTTTCTGCCACTTGGTCTGTTATCATTGCTACTTGGCCTGTTTTAACTGCCACTAGATTACTAGGTGTGTAATTTCTGCCTCTAGGTCTGTAGTAACTGCCACTAAGTCTTTTATTTATATTACTGCCACTAGGTCTGTTATATCTGCCACTTGGTCTGTAATCATTGCTACTTGGTCTGTTATAACTGCCACTAGATTACTAGGTGTGTAATTTCTGACTCTAGGTCTGTTTTAACTGCCACTTGGTCTGTTATTACTGCTACTTGGTCTGTTATTACTGCCACTAGGTCTATTATAACTGCAACTTGGTCTGTCATCATTGCTACTTGGTCTGTTATTACTACCACCAAATCACTGGGTCTGTTATTTCTGCCTCTAGGTCTGTTGTTACAACTTTTGTGCTGTTATTACTGCCATATAATAAGTCTGTTATTACTGCCACTAGGTCTGTTATAATTGTCATTAGCACCCACTAGGTCTGTTATTTCTACCAGTAAGTCTGTTATTAGAGCCACTTGATCTGTTATCATTGCCACTAGGTATACTATTACTGCCACTAGATCACTTGCTCTGTTTGTAGTGCCAGTATGTCTGTTATCATTGCATCTAGATACATTACTGCCACTAGGTCATCAAGTCTGTTATTACTGCCCTAAGGATGTTATTTCTACCACAAAAAGGTATGTTATTACTGCCAGTAGGTCTGTTATCATTGTTACTAGGTCTGTTTTTACAGCTACTAGGTCTGTTTGTAGTGCCACTAGGTCTGTTACCATTGTCACTAGGTCTGTTTTTTACTGCCACTAGGTCTGGTATTGTCACTTGGTCTGTTTTTACAGCTTCTAGATCTGTTTGTAGTGCCACTAGGTCTGTTACCATTGTCACTAGGTCTGTTTTTACCAGTCACTTGGTCTGTTATCATTGCCGGTCTGTTATCATTGCCACTAGGTTTACGATCACTGCCACTAGGTCACTAGTTCCGTTTGTAGTGACACTGGTATGTTATAATTGTCACTAGGTCTGTTTTTGCAGCCACTAGGTATGTTATTACTGATGTACGTTTTGTTATCATTGCCAATAGGTTGTTATTGCCCCTTAGACTGGAATACATGCTCTTGGTCTGTTTTTTTTTTGCCGGACTGACCTGGCTTAGACTGATGGCAAAGGCTTATTATTTTCAGTTCTAGCAGATTCAGAGTTAATAACATTTAATATCCCTGCATGAAATTTATAGACATCAGGGTTTTCATTTTTATCTGTGGCAACAGATGTGCCAATGAAAACAACTAATTTGGCCAAGGTTCAAGGGAGATACTTTAATCTAAGGGCTAACAAGAAACATGGCAATGCCATGAAACCAGGTTTTCAATTATCACCATTGTAGATAAATATGTTGTATTTGAAATAGAAATACAAGCAACAAACAATGTAACTATGTGCAATGTAAAACATGAATAATGTAGGAGGAATTGCGCACAGAAGAAGTGTTCACTATATATATTCTGTATAAGGAAAAAAAAACAAAGGGCCATAATTAAATAAAAAATTATCCAATCACAAAACCCCGACAATATGTGCTAGGGCACTTGATGACAAAGCTTTTGTGAAAGTTTGGTCAAAATCCGTTGAGAAATGTAGGAGGAGTTGCGCACAGAAGAAATTATTCACTATATATTCTATATAAGGAAAAAAAACAAAGGGCCATAATTAGGTCAAATATTATCTAATCCCAAAACCCCGACAATATGCGCCAGGGCACTTGATGACAAAGCTTCTGTGAAAGTTTGGTAAAAATCCGTTGAGAAATGTAGGAGGAGTTGCGCACAGAAGAAATTGTTTACGCCCGCCCGCCGACATACCTCAATCTAACAACCAGTTTTTTCCTTCGGAAAACCTTCTGAAAACCTGGTTAAAAATTACAACTAGTTTTGACAGCATTTCAATGATATGGATTGCCAATCTGCTATATGAAAACCCAGAGACCTACAGGTGATGCTACAAATATTAAACTGTGTCATTGAATAAATGTTTCAATGAGGAAAACAGATATATTTATGTCATTGTTCATATTTATATAACCACATTTGTAGATAAGATGAAATAGATGTCACTACTTCCCCACTTTCCAGTAAGCCTTCCCTGCAACCCTATCCCATGACTTTGTAGTTTGAACTGGTTTCTTGACTTTACTTTGCATGTTTTCACAGAATAAGACCAACATAGTAACATCTGAATTGTAACTCACAGTATGAGAACAAAGTTAAACATCTGTTTATGCAATCTATGCTTCCATTAATTAAACCAGTGCTTCTTTTTTGGTTGGGTTTTACTTTTCACCAACACAGTATAGGTCAAAAGTCAACATTGCAGCTTTACTGGTGGAGGAAAAACATCAGGTGCACTTCTGTGCTATATTTTTCAGGCACCTGGCGGCTGTGTAGAACCGCCAACTTTCCATAAGTTAGATGGAAAGGATAGCTTCCTTACATGAAAGAATCCAAAGTCTTTTTTGGGATACGAACCCACAGTGGTGAGGGGCAAGTGGGTTGAAGTAAACAACCTTAACCACTCAACTGTCTTGAAACAAGAATAGTAATTATATCAGTATGTTCTTTAATTAAAAAAAAAACAAAAAAAACCCCTTCCTGTTAGGGTTAGTTACTAAGCAATTAACTAGCTATCTCATCTGCAATATCTTCAGTATTTGTTTAAAGTTTTTTTTATTTATCAAAGGGACAATTTTACAAATTAAATTTTGTTTAGTAAATATTCACTATCAGGTTAAGATATACAAAATTCTACTTGTCCTGTATCAATCTTTTTTTTGTTTTGTTTTGTTTTATGGTGAACCAATACAATTTAGGTCTGAAATAAGGTACCGAAATAAGAAAGATCATTTTGGCTAACTGTGGGTGTTACAAACTTCAAGCAATACCAGGGATCAAAACCACCACACCTGCTGGAGCTAAGAGATGCACAGATTCCAGTTACACAAACCCATTTAGTCGCCTCTTATGATCACACAGGGTTTAACAGTGGCTGCAATTATAATGCATCAACCTGTAAAGACAACCTCTCAGCCACAAGGGGCCTGAATCTAGTCTTCTGTCTTATAGGCCCATTGAATGATGACGTCACAAGCACCTGCTACCAGAATTTAGAAGATTTACCGGTTGACAAGAAGACCCATCATTTATATACATTATATAGCAGCAGAATTTTTGATTTCTAATAACTTTTTTATTTGTGGATCGATTTTTTTTAGATCCTTATATCATTTGAAAGGTCATTAAATTCATATTTTGGAAATATAGGCGGATTTTCATTTTTTACTTTAAAAAAAGAAAACTCGGCTATTTTTCAACAGTATTTTCAGTACATACCTTTCTAATGATATAAAATATTTCTTGAAAAATAACTGTCATTACTGATATAAAATTACTATATTTTGTATTTTACCAGCCAACATGTTTTTTGCTAACCGTCAACAAGTTACCTGTATGTCTTATCAGCAATTTGTTACTATTAATAGATTTCATACCGGTAACAATGACATGCCTATATCTGAAGTAATCTCAAATAAGGCTCCCACGTTTACAATTTTTTGTAAACGTTTACACGATTGCTAATAACCGAAACGATACCGTTTAAACGGTGGTACCTCTAGGTACTATACACACCATGTATTTGAGTCGCCAAATTATGTCTTTCTTTCTATTTTTAATACATGTACAAATAAAGAATGTGCAGGGCTCATCACAATTGAGTCAGCACACATTTTTTGCATTGTAACCCCATAATGCTGTGTGGAGGGTTGTAAACACCCATTTTCCGTTTGTTTCTTTGGAATAGACCACTAGAATCCATGATTACAGGCAATGATTAAGAAATTTTGTCAGACAATACAGTCATTTCGATTAAACGGTAAACAATATCGTAAACGTTTATGAATGAAAATCGAAACAAATCCATTTAAACGTGTAATCGTGGGGGCCTTAATCTCAAACATCAATTACCTGAGACTGGGTACTGCAAAGGGTACAGAAAAAATGTCCCTCATGTTCCTCAAAGTTGTTTCCTCCGCACACTGTACATTCAGTCATTACAAAACTTTATTTGAATACCTGAAATTTGAATACCATACAATTACATGTTGCAGAAAATATCAGATAAACAATATAATCTGTGAGTATGGGGATCCAGGTTACGATTGGTTGCTGCATTATTTATAAAGAGACAAATATTTTATTTCTATCATGTTCAATCAGTAAACAAACTTTTAAAATTCATGCAAATTAGGCCCAAAATAAAATACCATTATTGTTTGTTTCCCCTCCCGCTACCTACATAATTATGTACCCACAAAAATTACAGCTACCAAAAATTTTATTGCCAAATAGATGAAAAATATTTTTTATAGAATCTGTCAATGAGAATCACATGCTTTTATATCTTCCTGTAAATAATATAATAACTCAGTATAGATCCCTGAACCAAAATAGATACATAAATTTTTAAAGGGTAAACTTAGTCCAACTCAATAGACTTGTCGATAATTTTTGGATGCCAGGGTGATGTCTTACTCTGAATGGTTTGTACTACAAATTTGAAATAAATTGCTTGTTTACATTAAAATAGATACCATTTGATTATTTTTGAGTGCAATTTTTTAGTACTAAAATAAACATTCTATTGATTTTTTAGAAGAACTTGAAGATATTTTCAGGTTTTTATCAGTAAAAAAATCAATCCAAACTATCAGTAGTCACTACTGATAGTTGCATTATGAACGGTAATTCAATAATATACAAATATATACTGAGTATATGATTTTGTGACTATCTACATGTAATGTTTTCCCATGTCTTCTGGATCTCATCTGATACTGATAGTCATAAGTCTATGATGCAGCGTGTTCGTGCGGTTCCCAAAATGTTCTATTATCGCGAAAACTAGTTACAAACAGGCCATACATTAAATTAAGATTGACTATGTCAAGTATTTGTATACTAGAGAAAACGTAGAAAATGTGCCTTATTAAAATTAATATAAACTTTTATTATATTATACCTTCCCTTATGAAGACTTTTTTTTTCAAATTTAAAGAGAAACACGTTTTTTACCATCCACCATTTTATGATCACGTGACTAGTATTTTTTTTTAATTCGGATCACTTCGCCAGGCACCGTTAATCCTAAGGTTGACGGGAACCAAACACACGTGCAGTAAAGACAGTAATAATGAATCGTGCACGTGGAAAAATAAAAGGGCAGAGGCATTTATTAAGTTTTAAGCACCAAGTTAGATTCTGTAAAAGCAATCCCTGAACATTTTAGGCATTTTGTAAAAAGACTGAAGTGGCTAGTCATTTGTCTTTGACAAGTCTAATTAGTTGGACTATAAGTTATCAGACGAAAGATGATGATAACGTGTAGGTCGAGATTCAAGTAGAGGATGATGATTTACTGTGCACCCTGCCACGGTGCTCATCCATAGCATGTAATACTATGTCGTTTGTAAATTAAATTTGTATATATAAAAATAGCATTATTTACATGCATTTCACAGAAATTAATAGAATTTGTTGCTATTATCATTAAGTAGTAAATAGTTTTTCAACAAAATTCATTAATTATTTCAACAAGATAATTATTAATGCTTTGTGTTATCTTTTACATAATGCAATTATGATTAAACTCCTTTCATATTTCACTCATAAGCACATAGGCCAATATGGAATACAAGTTTATAATAAGCTTCCTCCATTGTGTTTGCCTTTAGAAAAAAATGAAAAGTAGAAGCTTGGATACCATTTCCTGTTGCTTTTGTATAACTTTTGGCGGGTACTTAAACTCTGTTACTGTTCATTGGGCAATTGACACCTAGGAAATGTTTGTCATCATGTGAATTTATGCATCTTGGTCATTTGTCATGTTCACTGGAGATTAGCAGAGTTATGACCCTTGATTAAGCAAAAAAAATAACATATTAGCATATTTGGACTCAAGATAACCAATACACACTAGTAATTTTATAGTTTTTTTTTGGAGAAAATACAACAGAATGCAGTGGGTTTTTTTTCCTCATGCAGCTTTGGACTGATTCACAAAGCCAGAAGAGTGTCCCTTTTTTCACAATTGTTTTATGAACATTCAAAATTTATTGAGCAAAAGGGAAAAATAAAGTATGGGACTTTAAATTATATCATGAATCAGTATAATAGATACAATTTCTTGTTGATTATAATGTTGCTTTTGACAAAATTAAAGCAAGAACATGGAAGAAAATACTCTATTTAATACATGTAACAATCTTTTCCTGTTTTCTTTTTCCTGTCAGATAAATGCAATTCCTGTTCAGTAACACTCTTTTATAGTTGTTTCTTCATTTTGATGCAGTTAATGTTTTATGTTTGGCCTTCATTAAATGATAGAGAAAAGAAAATGTAGATGATTTTTTTTTCTCTTGCATGCTGTAAAGAGAAAATGTAAAATTATATCTATTTTCAGTTGTATGCCATATCTAAGTGATGTGATGGTTGTAGTGTAAATGCAGTTTCATTCAAATGTGACAGGAATGATCAGAATCATGTTTAGTTATACATGTACATATAGTCAGCATTTTCCAGTTCCATGTTTTTTTGTCAGTTTTGACGCTTTTATTATTTTTATTTGTAAAGTTTATGCTAACTACTTCTCTTGCTTATACCAGTTTCGGAATGAAATTTTATAGAACATATAGGGAACAAACTGGTCATTCATCCCTCAATACAAATGCGTAAGTGCATTGCCATCATCAGCCAACACATGTGATCATTAATTACTTGTTATAAGTAAATCTTGTATTTCTCGTTTTCGGTATAATATTTGTCACCATATTAAAATATCATTCAGTTCATTGACTGTATGGATGAGTGTAAGTTTCAGGGATTTTTTGTGCATATTTTTTAGCCGATGTTCGGTCCACTGAAAATAGTATATAATTTTCCCAATCCACAGGAAAAAATTCTTAATTGAAAGTTACAATTGAAATAAATAAAAATATTGAATAAGAAATTCTAAAATCTTTAAAAGTAAGGGCTTCTTCACTGTTACAGTGCTTAAATTTAATGTTTGAAGATGACATAGACAGTGATTCTTTGCATTCATTTCAATCACTGCAAAATTTAAGTCCTGCATTTTTTTCCAATTAAAAAAAACAAAACATTGCTGAAATTCCCAATTCCATGGGTATGGGTCAATTTTTCCCAAAATCCTGGGGGAAAAACCCGAGTTTAATACACGAGACAGTAACATGAGAGTGGCATTGAATATTGATTTTGGATTTCACATGTGGATTTTTTTCATGTGGATTTTTTTCATGTGGATTTTTTTGTTTTTGTACTTGAGACATTAAAGTCAAAGTTTTATGGCTTTTTTTGGGGGGGGGGGGAGGGGGGGGTCTGTGTGGGGACCTTAATGCCTTTACCACTGTTAAATAATTTTTTCTTGTTTGTTTTTAAGGCATTTAGTTAGGACAATAAATATTTTATGTTTGGGCTGCATGAAAGATAAGTTACTCTAGCTGTAATTAATTTTATTTAAATTAATTATCTCCCTTAATGTTAACATGGTGGCCTTGAAGTTGAAAAGATAAAAAGATATACTGTATGAAAAGCATAGTTTTCAACACACCTGTCAGATTATAATATTAACTATTGGAAATAAAGGGTGAAAGTTGATTAATGTAAAAACTGGAGGCCCTAGATTATGAAAACAAGACCATTGAGGTTTTGCTCATAAGATCATTAAACTTCTTAAGTGTAACAATGTCACCTGATGGTTCCCGGCCTGCAGTAATGAATGAATCAGACTGTGCTGGGAACCAGGCTTGTTTATGTACTAGGTTGAACCTAAAAATAGACAGTTCAGTTGATCAATATGTCAGTGAGGATGACCTTTTTACAATAGACTGCCCTACTTTCCTTATATTTGTTTTATACATGGACTAAAATATTCACCGGATGTAAAAATATGCTTGAAAAATATGTGTAAGTTATTTGTGCTCTTTGATTTAATGGTTACTATTATTTTGCACTGAAATCTGTGTGTAGTTTTTAACAGTGATGCATTTTATTTACAGGAGTGTCCTATAGGCTACTGTAGCGGGCAGATGTATATGATTAAAGATTAGACACAGCAGTCGGAAGAAGAATCTTTTTGTGGAAGTCTCATTACATGAAGTTGGAAAGGAAGGTAGGAAATATTTGGTGAGCATTCAAATACTAGGATTTCTTATTGTTGAAATTTCATTTTGGAAAGAGGACATCTTAAACTGGAGAGTGACCTGGTTTTAACCCACAGTAATTGTATAATAGATTTAGTATTAGATTTAAGCCGAAAAGTAAATATTATCATGAGCTTTGGAGATAATATTTGTTGTGTTATAATTAATAGCTAAACACAGTGCAAATAGTATGTTTAATCTAATAAAACCACAGTGATGTATTTTATACAATCCCTGATTAAACACATATTAATTAATGTAGATCTAATTATGAAAAAAAAAGGCAAAGAAAAAAAAACATGTGTGTTTCAAGCTAGTACCATTAGTTGTAACCATATGAAAATTGAAATAATGTGCTATTCTAACAATGTATTCTGACCTAGAATTAAAAAAAAAATATCTCGGAATCTTGGCTTGAGATAAAAACAAGTCTCTGACTCCACATAGGTAATTTCACTTTCTACATCTATTCATTGTATGGTGATAATTTGATGATTTTATTTTTATGCCCCCCTTCGAAGAAGAGGGGGTATATTGTTTTGCTAATGTCGGTCTGTCTGTCCGTCGGTCTGTCGGTCTGTCCGTCGGTAGACCACATGGTTTCCGCTGATTATCTTGAAAAGTATTTATCACAAAGTCTTTATATTTCGCATAGTGATTGGTCATCACTAGTAAATGACCCCTATTGATTTTGGGGTCACTAGGTCGAAGGTCAAGGTCACAGGGGCCTTAAATGTCAAAATGGTTTCCGCTGATTATCTTGAAAAGTATGTATCACAAAGTCTGCATATTTCACATAGTGATTGGTCATAACTAGTAGATGACCCCTATTGATTTTGGGGTCACTAGGTCAAAGGTCAAGGTCACAGGGACCTTAAAATTTCAAAATGGTTTCTGCTGATTATCTTGAAAAGTGTCTATCACAAAGTCTTCATATTTCACATAGTAATTGGTCATAACTAGTAGATAACCCCAATTGATTTTGGGGTCACTAGGTCAAAGGTCAAGGTCACAGGGACCTTAAAATTTCAAAATGGTTTCCGCTGATTATCTTGAAAAGTATTTATCACAAAGTCTTCATATTTCACATAGTAATTGGTCATAACTAGTAGATGACCCCTATTGGTTTTGGGGTCACTAGGTCAAAGGTCAAGGTCACAGGGACCTTAAATGTCAAAAAAATTTCCGCTGATTATCTTGAAAAGTATGTATCACAAAGTCTTCATATTTCATACAGTGATTGGTCATTGCTAGTAGATGACCCCATTGGATTTTGGGGTCACTAGGTCAAAGGTCAAGGTCACAGGGGCTTTAAATGTCAAAATGCTTTCTGCTGATTATCTTGAAAAGTATGTATCACAAAGTCTTCATATTTAACATAGTGATTGGTCATCACTAGTAGATGACCCCTATTGATTTTAGGGTCACTAGGTCAAAGGTCAAGGTCACAGAGACCTTAAATGTCAAAATGGTTTCCGCTGATTATCTTGAAAAGTATGTATCACAAAGTCTTCATATTTCACATAGTGATTGGTCATCACTATTAGATGACCCCAATTGATTTTGGGGTCACTAGGTCAAAGGTAAAGGTCACAGGGACCTTAAAATGTCAAAATGGTATCCGCTGATTATCTTGAAAAATATTCATCACAAAGTCTTCATATTTCATAAAGTGATTGGTCATCACTAGTAGATGACCTCTATTGATTTAGAGGTCATTAGGTCAAAGGTCAATGTCACATGGGCCTTAAATGTCAAAATGGTTTCCGTTGATTTTTCCATAATTGAACACTTCCATGTACCTTTTTTTGGCAAGTTTATGTAATAAAATTATCAATTATGTGAGTCAATGGCTAGAAAGGGGGGGGTATATGTGTCGTTCGACATTCTTGTTAAAAATTGAAATAGTTGAATATGTTTTGGGACTTGTGTTAGATGTGCCGGGTATTATTGTTTACAGATAATAAGGGGTGTAGCTTGGTCTTTTTAAATTCATTTGTTGGCTATAAATTCTAAGGAATAATTGGGCACTGAAGACATTTCTTCTATGTCAGAGTGGCAGTTTTATGTATTTAGTACAACAATAGTAGTAAACCCAACCTTCATTTACCCAGATTTTTTCTCTTTTTTATGCCCCTGAAATGCGGCATGTTAATATGGCACCATATGTCTGTCCATCTGACCGTCTGTTTGTGCATCCCCACTTACACAACATTCATGTCCAGACTGTAACTTTGTCATACATTTAAGGATTTTAAAATAACTTGGCACAAATGTTGACCACATCATAATGATGCGTTGGGTCTAAAATAGAAAAAAAACAGAATCCCTAAAGAAATGTTGCAGGCTCGATTTGATTGAGCCTGTTCATGGACGGTACTGGAAAGTGCAAGTTATTGTCCAGAAAATTGATTTACTATTTGCAAACTTTTTCTCTGCCCGACTTTGTTGATGATTTTCTTTGGCTGAAACAAACATGTGATCAATGCACATGAAGGTGTGAACTGTTTTCATTTTCATTAAAATTATGCCTTTAATCGGACATATAACAATTTTAAATACAAATAATTTTATTAAACAATCCCAGAAACATTTAAGATAATAAAAATCATTGCAAAGTAATAAATGCATACAAATTGTAAATTTGTGTATGACAACTAACCCCCTAAACAAAACATAATAGACTCAACCAGAACAAGCGTCTGCTTCTTTATCTAATTATGTACATGTAGTTGCATGACCGTGATTTGCAAACCAAATTTAAGACTAAACCTTTTGTAAAAATAATACTATGACCACAGCAGATTTCATACAGAAAATGATAGTTTGGGGAAAAACAAAATGGCAACATGTATCATCATGAAGGGATTGCTCAATCCTATTTGTTTCACCGGGTATTTATAATAAATGACGTGTATAACAAGGTTCGTTCATCTTACAAACTGTATAATTTTCATTATTAAAATCATCCTAAAATGGATGGATTGATGGACAGAAGGAACCTTAAATAAATGTTGATAATTAAACTCTGAGCATGAAAATTAGCTTATTTGTAGCATTGCTATTAATGTGGTCATTCACTCTTCCTTGTCTTGCAGATGATAGGGTATTCACACTGACGCAGTATGACATACATGCTAATGACGTAGTAAAAACATGTGCGCATAAGATTGACTGTGTTTAATTAATTCAATACAATGTACGTACGTATTTATTTAACAGCAAGTCGAAAATGTGAAGGTTCTCTAATTACGTCATTCCATTACGTTTCGGAAGTTTAATAAATTTTAGCGGGTGCGCATGCTAAAAAAAGTACATGATGAAGTTCCCAATTTTCTTTGTTTTATTTTAGGAGAAGTATTTCCCAGTTACGTCATTCCATTACGTTTCGGAAGTCCGATTCAGCTGTAAACAGCAACAAATACCCGATCGAGTTCCCGATTTTTCTGTGCATATTTTTACCCCCTTACCTAAGTTTCTGATACATGAACGGTCAATTTTATACGTAAAAAACGCACATTTATGCGTAAATGGGTACACTGAATCTGAATACCTGTCTTTAGTTTTCTAGCATTATCTGTTACATGTATAAGATTTAACAGAAATCTATAATGCAATTATTTGGATTCCTCCGAAAAAATAATGCTTGCTTGAAATGAATTATGCCCATCCAAGTGTAAATGGTTTAGTTTAACCCTTGGATCATGTGATCATGTATACAGGTTATTCCCGGACTCTTGTCTGGAACAAAGCCATGACAGCTACACTTTATATGCTTTTTATTTTGAAACCATTGGATAAACAGTATTATTAAAGAGCCTCAGGTCATACTGGGTATACTGACCAGAGTATAATTATGCACATTAAATTTCATTAATGCTGTTATATTGCATATGGTATTCATAGCAAAGACAAAATATGAAACAAAACTGGTACAATTATAACAGCAAATTGTACAATTAATTCATAATACTTCTTCTTAACACTTGATAAAAGATGCTCGTAGGGTCGTAATTCTTTGGTCACATGGTTGATGATAGCTCAAGTCTTTATACCTAAGATTGACAGATATAACCTTGTGTGATGAATAAAATATGCTCCATTTATACTACTGACATTTCAGTTAAGTACACATGCACTTTATTGAAACACTTTTATAATGAACTGAGATGAAATAAATATGAGCCGCGTCACGACAAAACCAACATAATGGGTTTGTGACCAGCATGGATCCAGACCAGCCTGTGCATCCGCGCAGTCTGATCAAGATCCATGCTGTTCGCTATCCATTTCTCTATTTGTTATACGGTTTGTAAGCGAACAGCATGGATCCTGATCAGACTGCGCGGATGCGCAGGCTGGTCTGGATCCATGTTGGTCGCAATCCCATTATGTTGGTTTTGTCATGACGCGGCTCATATGTTTCATCAGTGATTGATGAGTAAGTGTTTATGGTGCAAATATAAAATGAAGACAACAATTTTTGTGACATATATAAGCAAAAGATATCCAGTTATATGTTAGCAACAGTTATAAATTCAGCCAACTCTGAAGACAAGTGTATATGGTGAAAATATAAAATGAAGACAACAAATTTTGTGACATAAATAAGTGAAAGATATCAGTTAACTTTGAGAAGATAATAATTTATACTTGATTTTCAAGTTAGAACCAAAAGGACTTGGATGTAACCCTGCGCCTGACAGTATTTGAGAACGGACACTTTTTTTTCACAAAAACCCTTTGCCTAATAAATTATATATATTTTAATAGCATGTCAAATTTGGAAGATTTCACAAAACTTGTGAAAACTTCACTTTCTATTCCAATGATAATAAACATCTAACAAAAATATATACTTAAGTATACATTTTAAGCTGGTTTGGAGATATCTTCATAATTACAAACAAATGTTATTGAGCAAGCTTGTTTGCAGAAGCTTCACAATTATATAAGTAAATGTTGAGCTAGTTCGGAGCAATCTTTACAATTATAACTTAAGTTTTGAGCTGGTTTGGAGAAATATTCACAATTATATACTTAAATGTTGAGCTGGTTTGTAGAAATATTCACAATTATATACTTAAATGTTGAGCTGGTTTGGAGAAGTATTCACAATTATATACAAAAATGTTGAGCTGGTTTGGAGAAATATTCACAATTATATACAAAAATGTTTAGCTGGTTTTGAGAAATATTCACAATTATATACTTTAATGTTGAGCTGGTTTGGAGATATATTCACAATTATATACGGTACTTAAATGTTGAGTTGGTTTGGAGAAATATTTACAATTATATACTTTAATATTGAGCTAGTTCAGAGCAATCTTCATAGTTATATACTTAAATGTTTTGTTGCCTCAGGAGTTGGGGGCGACATATAGGGATCCCCCTTTTTCCGTCGTCATATTGTCAAACAAATTTTTTAAAATTCAAAGGGTTTTTTTCAGAGTTATGGCCCTTTTAAAAATTTTTAATTTTTTAAAATTTGTCCCCGGTACTATTCTTTTAACCCCTAATGCCCAAATTATAAAACTTTTCCGGATTGATCGTAGCTCAAGTCCTTTCGCATATTTCACAGGTTTTTTTCCGGGTTTAAAAGAATTTTTTTGGCCGAGTTATGGCCCTTTTTATAAAAAGGGTTTTTTTTTCCCGGGGTGTTTTCCAAAATACACCAAAACTTGTCCCGGAACCCACTCCTTTATAAACTCTGGTTTTCAATTTCATTTAAATTTTCAGGGAAAAGAACAAATACCAAGTCTAGTGTGCAAAATTGTCATTATTTTTCCCGGGTTTAATTTTTTTTGCAGGTTATGGCCCCTTTTTAAAAATTTTTTAAATTTTTAAAATTTTTTCCGGGGCTACTTCTCCTTTTTCCACTATTTCAATTTTAATTTAAACTTTTTTCAGGATTGAACTGTAACTCAAAATCCTTGCGGGATATTTTTTCGGGTTTTTCCCGGTTTTAATTTATTTTTGGGGCTTTAGATATGGGCCCCTTTTATAAAAAAAATGTTTTTTTTTATTTTTGTTGCCCCAAAACGGGAAAAAATTGTCCAGACTAAATCCTTTATAGCTTTCGGTGCAATTTTTTCCAAACTTTCGGGAAAGAAACAGTAACCCCAAACTAGTTGTGCACTGTCCGTCTGTCTGTCCGTCTGTAAAAAATTTTTCCCAACAAAGAAAATTGGCCCTCTGAGGCGGGCACTGTTGGGACAAATTTTGTGACAGACGGACAGACAGACGGACAGTGCACAACTAGACTTGGTACTGATCATTCCTGTAAAGTTTGGATAAAATTGCACCAGTAGCTTATGAGGAGTAGTCTGGACAAGTTTTTGCGTATCTGGCAACACATAGAAAAAAACACCTTTTTATCAAAGGGCCATAACTCGGCCAAAAATCATTCAACCGGAAAACCCGTGCAATATGCGCAAGGACTTGAGCTACAGTTCAATCCTGTAAAGTTTCATTGAAATTGCAATAGTGGTATAAGAGAAGTAGTCCGGACAAACTTTAAAATTAAAAATTATTAAAGGGCCATAACTCTGACAAAAATCATTGAACCGGAAAATGATGACAATATGCACGACTAGACTTGGTACTGATCATTCCTGTAAAGTTTGAATGAAATTGCACCAGTAGTTTATGAGGAGTAGTCCGGACAAGCTTTTGTGTATCTGGCAACACACAGAAAAAGAAACCTTTTTATCAAAGGGCCATAACTCGGCCAAAAATCATTCAACCGGAAAACCCGTGCAATATGCGCAAGGACTTGAGCTACAGATCAATCCTGTAAAGTTTCATTGAAATTGCATTAGTGGTATAAGAGAAGTAGTCCGGACAAACTTTAAAATTAAAAATTATTAAAGGGCCATAACTCTGACAAAAATCATTGAACTGGAAAATGCTGACAATATGACGACGGAGAAGTGATCCCTATATGTCGCCACTACTCCGTAGAGGCAACACAAAAAACCCGAACAAAGCAAGTGTCAATTTTTTTTCATATATAAACAAACAGTTGAAACTTGAAAACAGTCTTTGCTGTTAGCTTATTACATGTAGTTAGTCATCATAATAAACAAACATAAAAGGATTTTTTACAAACCTTTAAGTATAAATTATGAAGAGTTCTCCAAACCAGCTCAACATTTAAGTATATAATTGTGAAGATTTCTTCAAACCAGCTCAACATTTAAGTATATAATTGTGAATATTTCTACAAACCAACTCAACATTTAAGTATATAACTGTGAAGGCTTCTCCAAACCAGCTCAACATTTAAGTATATAATTGTGAAAACTTCTCCAAACCTGCACAACATTTAAGTATGTATTTGTGAAGGCTTTTCCAAACCAGCTAAACATTTTAGTATATAATTATGAATATTTCTCCAAACCCGCTCAACATTTAAGTATATATTTTGTGAAGGCTTTTCCAAACCAGCTTAACATTCTAGTATATAATTAAGAAGATATCTCCAAACCAGCTCAAAATATTTACTAACGTATATACTTTAGTTAGATGTATATTATCATTGGAATAGAAAGCTTCCAAATTTGACATGCTATTAAAATATATATAATTCATTAGGCGAAGGGTTTTTGTGAAAAAAAAAAGTGTTTGTTCTAAAATACTGTCAGGCGCAGGGTTACATCCAAGTCCTTTTGGTTCTAACTTGAAAATCAAGTATAAATTATTATCTTTTCAAAGTTAACTGAATATCTTTCACTTATTTATGTCACAAAATTTGTTGTCTTCATTTTATATTTTCACCATATACACTTGTCTTCAGAGTTGGCTGAATTTATAACTGTTGTTAACAATAAACTGGATATCTTTTGCTTATATATGTCACAAAAATTGTTGTCTTCATTTTATATTTGCACCATAAACACTTACGCATCAATCACAGATAAAACATATGAGCCGCGTCATGACAAAACCAACATAATGGGTTTGCATGGATCCGAACCAGCATGCACATCCGCACAGTCTGATCAGGATCCATGCTGTTCGCTATCAGTTTCTCTACTTGTTATAGGGTTTGTAAGCGAACAGCATGGATCCTGATCAGACTGCCCGGATGGGCAGACTGGTCTGGATCCATGCTGGTCGCAAACGCATTATGTTGGTTTTGTCACGACACGGCTTAATTATTAAGTTTACCTGTAATGGCTTTGTTCCAGACAAGAGTCCCTACGTCTGGTCAGGGAATAACTTATATACATGCTCACATGATCCCGGTTGGCAAAGGGTTAAACTAAACCATTTACACTTGGATGGGCGTAATGTCACCTTAAGCAACCATTATTCTTTCAGAGTAATCCATTTAATTGCATTAAAGATTTCTGTTCAATCTTATGCATTTAACAGATATTGCAAGAAAACTAAACACAGGCATTCTATTGAAGATTTTTTTTGTGTCACTTCATTTTTTCATCTCTCCATTCTTTCAACTCTATTTCATTATTTTATTATTTTTTGACTGATTTTAACAAATTATTGAATGATTAAAAATTAGATTACATAATATTATTGAATATTATTATAAAGTTATTATAAAACATCAACATACTTTCAAAAATTATGTAAATAGTGTGCAACAAACCCATGCACGTAAAAATGCTTTAAGTGCATATTAAAGACTTCAGATTCATGCAAATTATAAAAATGTTTTTGCAGTAAAATATTGTGTTGTGAGTTACATATACCAAAACAGCACTTACAAATATTTTCATTACAAAAGAGAGGGAAAATTATGCAACAAAAGCAATCAGTGATCATGTATGTATCATGTCTCTGGATGATAACCAATTAAACAGTTGTATTGATTGACCAGTTTGTTCCCTATATGATGCAGATACTTTGTAGCAAGAGTACCAGGAGAAAAAAGGCCAAATCACACTTTTTATTTAAGGGTCATAACTCACCCAAAAATCACTCAACAAGAAAACCTGTGTTATGATTGTGCATGAACTTGAGCTACCAATCAATCCTGTAAAGTTTCATTCATTCAAATTGCACTACTGCATGGTATAAGAGGAGTTGTCATGACAAACCTTTAATAAAAGAGCCATTATATAGATATATAGTCCATGAGTTAACTTATTTAATTATTTGCTAACCGGTTTCTCTTATGATCATCAATGTGACGTTGTTGCATAGTAATGTCGACATTTTTGTGTACGCATGTGTAACGTCATAATATAGTATTCAGTTTCGGATATATATATAAGAATATATATATCTATCTACCCTACCTTTCTCAATCTGGCATTAATCGCTGAATGGGAAACAAAAATATTAAGACTGGCCTTAAGCCCAGTGTGAATACCCTATCAGCTCTCTGCAAGACAAGGAAGAGTGAATGACCACATTAATAGCAATGCAACAAATAAGCTCATTTTCAAGCTCAGAGTTTAGGTATCAACATTTATTTAAGGTACCTTCCATCATCCATCTATTTTAGGATGATTTTGATAATAAAAATTATACAGTTTGTAAGCTTAACCTTATTATACAGGTCCGCATTTATTATAAATACCAGGTTAAACAAACAGGATTGACCAAATCACCCCATGATACATGTATATAGTTGATGAACTCATTCACCTGCTGCCATTTTATTTTGCCTTAAACTTCAAGCCCTTCCTTTCAATATATTGGGATTGTACAAGAGCTTTAAATATGGCTGCAGTTAATAAAGACAATGAACTATGAATAAAACATTTATTCCTTTATCAATATCAAGATAAACCTCAAATGTCCATCTATGTTTGCACTAGATAGCCTAAATATCAATGAAAATAAACATAAAAATATAAAACAGAAATTTTCTGTTTTGTAATGGAGAACTTCAGACATCAATCTGAAGTCTGAAATTAGGGTCAAATTAAGGTCAAGGTCACATCAGAAAAATTGAACATGATAGTTTTGTTCTGTATTCGCCCAATACGAATAAAATCTACATGTATAAATAAATAAAATTATGACAATTTAAGCAAAGTTCACTAATTGACCTTTAGTGTCAAGGTCATATAAAGGTTAAGGTCAGGTCCAATTAAATCTTTTTTTAAGTCTTGTCAAAAGGATTGTTGTATGAATACAATTAATATTTCATTACTTAAAAAGTTACAGTCAATTATAGCAAAAAAAAAACACCTGTGGAATCACAGTAATTTGACCATTAAGGTCAAGGTCAATTATGATTTAAGCTCAAATTGAGTTGATTTTTTTGTTTTTGACATTGTCCTAAAGGTAGATGTGCTCAGTTATGAAGACAATTTTTTCATTAAGAACAAAACAGTGATTATTCTCGTTTTTTTTACAGCCAAATTAAAGCCTGTTTTCCCTGGCCAAAAAAAGGTATATTTTTCCCTTAAAATGATACATTTTCCACTAAATTTCCCTTTGGACATTCTTGAACAGAACAATTACTGTGTTGGTGACAATAAAGAATAAATAACCTTATAATAAATTTGATTATATCCCTCATGAAATAAAGAAGCTATAGTAAAACAAATTTTACTGTACAAAATCTTATGTCGTGTAAGCCGATGCCAGGGTGAGTTGGACAGCTAAGTTAATTGCATCTATACCTTTAATATAAGAAAATTGCAAACAACGCAAAACTGTACTATGTTGTATTATTTGCATATACATATTTCCTGAAAAGTTAACACAATCACACAGACTTCAAAATATCTTTACAATCATGCATGTATTCAGATGTGTAAGGTAGTATGTGGTACCCCTAAGATATCTACTTACTTTATTTTACAGGGTTTTCATTTTTAACTGATTGGCAATCCAAACCATCGGTTAAAATGCTGTTAAAATCGGGTGTATTTTCATCCTGTCTATTAAAGTATCACCCTTAACCAATGGCAAAATCGGTTGTTTTCTTTGGAACATCTGTTGCCTCAGATAAAAATGAAAACACTGATTTTAATAAAAATATGTAAAAACTATCCTGATATATATTCAGCAAAAGTTTGACTCATGTGTCCCTCAGGAAAACTTAAGTTAAAATGTCGCAGAATCTGTAAACTGATAAAAATACTTTTGACAGGATATATTGCCTAGTATAGCAGCAAAATGGCTATGTGGTGATATAACCAGTGGTGTAGATTCCTATATGCTACTAATGTATATGTTTTCCACCTTTTACATGCTATTCATAGCAAATTTGCCACCTTGAACTTGGAGGTAGGAAATTTGTCTTGTATGTGACAAGTCATCTTAATAGACCCTTATTATCTGTAAACAATAATATCTGGCACATCTAATCCAGTCCCGAAACATATTCAAATATTTCAATTTTTTAAAAATAAAATCATCAAATTATCACCATACAATGAATAGATGTAGAAAGTGCAATTACCTATGTGGAGTCAGAGACTTGTTTTAAACAAAGTTCACATATTTCAATATCTCAAGCCAAGATTCCAAGATATTTTTTTCTTAATTCTAGGTCAGAATACATTGTTAGAATAGCACATTATTTCAATTTTTATATGGTTACAACTAATGGTACTAGCTTGAAACACACATGATTTTTTTCCGTTGCCTCTTTTTTTTTCATAATTAGATCTACATTAATTAATAATTTTATGTGTTTAATCAGGGATTGTATAAAATACATCACTGTGGTTTAATTAGATTAAATATACTATTTGCACTGTGTTTAGCTATTAATTATAACACAACAAATATTATCTCCAAAGCTCATGATAATATTTACTTTTCGGCTTAAATCTAATACTAAGTCTATTATACAATTACTGTGGGTTAAAACCAGGTCACTCCCTGGTTTAAGATGTCCTCTTTCCAAAATGAAATTTCAACAATAAGAAATCCTAGTATTTGAATGCCCACCAAATATTTCCTACCTTCCTTTCCAACTTCATGTAATGAGACTTCCACAAAAAGATTCTTCTTCTGACTGCTGTGTCTAATCTTTAATCATATACATCTGCCCGCTATAGGACACTCCTGTAAAAAAATGCATCACTGTTAAAAACTACACACAGATCTCAGTGCAAAATAATAGTGTTTACCATTAAATCAAAGAGCACAAATAACTTACACATATTTTTCAAGCATATTTTTACATCCGGTGAATATTTTAGTCCATGTATAAAACAAATATGAGGAAAGTAGGGCAGTCTATTGTAAAAAGGTCATCCTCACTGACATATTGATCAACTGAACTGTCTATTTTTAGGTTCAACCTAGTACATAAACAAGCCTGGTTCCCAGCACAGTCTGATTCATTCATTACTGCAGGCCGGGAACCATCAGGTGACATTGTTACACTTAAGAAGTTTAATGATCTTATAAGCAAAACCTCTCATAATCTAGGGCCTCCAGTTTTTACATTAATCAACTTTCACCCTTTATTTCCAATAGTTAATATTATAATCTGACAGGTGTGTTGAAAACTATGCTTTTCATTTTGTTTTAGGATACAGTATATCTTTCACGGCCACCATGTTAACATTAAGGGAGATAATTAATTTAAATAAAATTAATTACAGCTAGAGTAACTTATCTTTCATGCAGCCCAAACATAAAATATTTATTGTCCTAACTAAATGCCTTAAAAACAAACAAGAAAAAATTATTTAACAGTGGTAAAGAAAAGGTATTTGTATTTAATCTCTTTGACGTGTATTAGATCTACCCTTTATTTTGAATAACAATGCCTTGCTTCTTTGTGATAATGACAGTTCATGAATTCATAACTGTCATTCGAAACATCACATGCATTAAGGTCCCCACACAGACCCCCCAAAAAAGCCATAAAATTTTGACTTTAATGTCTCAAGTACAAAAACAAACAAGAGCCCGGTTTGAGCCGGGTGATGCTCCCCGAATAGGTTTTGGACACAGGAAAGTACACCTCTTGTAGTTTCAGAGTTATGTCCCTGGAAAAAGTTCAAAGTGCAATAATTCCAAAATTAGGAAAGGCAGAGTTACTGTTCTTTCCACTGCGCTTCTAATCACTGTTATCTATCAACTTACAAAGTTTCTTGTTGATATCTCTTATGGTTTCCGAGTTATGTTCCGGACAACTTCAAAAAGTAAAAATAAACAAATGGCAATAACTCCAGAATTAGGCAAGGTAGAGTTATGATTCTCGTGCACTGCACATCTACCCATTGAGATACATCTACCTACAAAGTTTCATGTTGATATCTCTTATAGTTTTACAGCTATGTCCAGTACAAGATTTTTCTAAAAGGGGAGATAATTCAAAAATGAGGCTTAACAGAGTTATGGTTTTTTTGCACTGCACTTCTACAAAATGAGATCTATCTACCTACAGTGTTTCATCTTGATATCTCTTATAATTTTAGAGTTATGTTCCGGACAAAGTTCAGTGTTAAAATTAACAAAGGGCAATAACTCCAAAATTAGGACAAAAATAGTTATTGTTCTTATGCACTGCACATCCACCCATTGAGATCTATTCACCTACAAAGTTTCATGTTGATATCTCTTATGGTTTTAGAGTTATGCCCCGGACAAGATTTTTCTATAAGGGGAGATAATTCAAAAACCGGGCAAAATAGAGTTATGGTTCTTTGACACTGCACTCCCCCTCAATGCCCTCTACCACTGTATGAAGTTTAAACAAATTATCTCCAAGGGTTTTCAAGTTATGCTCCGGACAAGAAAACGGACGGACAGACGGACGGACAGACGGACAAGGCGCCGTCTATATGCTCCCCCGAAATTTTTCGGGAAGCATAAAAAATCAACATGAAAAAAAATCCACATGTGAAATCAATATTCAATTTCACTCTCATGTTACAGTCTCATGTATTTCCCCCAGGATTTTGGGAAAAATTGACCCATACCCATGGAATTAGGAATTTCAGCAATGTTTTTTTTTTCTTTAATTGGGGAAAATGCATGACTTAAATTTTGCAGTGATTGAAATGAATGCAAGAATCACTGTCTATGTCATCTTCAAACATTTAAGCACTGTAACAGTGAAGAAGCCCTTACTTTCAAAGATTTTAGAATTTCTTATTCAATATTTCTATTTATTTTGTAACTTTCAATTGGGAATTTTTTCCTGTGGATTGGGAAAATTATATACTATTTTCAGTGGACCGAACATCGGCTAAAAAATATGCACAAAAAATCCCTGAAACTTATACTCATCCATACAGTCAATGAACTGAATGATATTTTAATATGGTGACAAATATTATACCAAAAACGAGAAATACAAGATTTACTAATGACAAGTAATTAATGATCACGTGTGTTGGCTGATGATGGCAATGCACTTACGCATTTGTATTGAGGGATGAATGACCAGTTTGTTCCCTATATGTTCTATAAAATTTCATTCCGAAACTGGTATAAGCTATAGAGAAGTAGTTAGGATAAACTTTACAAATAAAAATAATAAAATCGTCAAAACTGACAAAAAACATGGAACTGAAAAATGCTGACTATATGTACATGTATAACTAAACTTTGTTCTGATCATTCCTGTGACGTTTGAATGAAACTGCATTTACACTACAACCATCACATCACTTAGATATGGCATACAACTGAAAATAGATATAATTTTACATTTTCTCTTTACAGCATGCAAGAGAAAAAAATAAACATCTACATTTTCTTTTCTCTTTCATTTAATGAAGGCCAAACATAAAACATTTATTGCATCAAAATGAAGAAACAACTATAAAAGAGTGTTACTGAACAGGAACTACATTTATCAGTACCTGACAGGAAAAAGAAAACAGGAAAAGATTGTTATTAAGCAGAGTATTTTGTTCCTTGTTCTTGCTTTAATTTTGTAAAAAGCAACATTATAATCAACAAGAAATTGTATCTATTCTACATGCATGCCCAAGCATCCCAGTCTTTTCTTTCCCCCAGTCTTTTGCAAATGTGTCCAGGGCCCTTTGAATTGTACCTTTGCATAATGTTAAATTTTAGCTATTGAATTTAGGAAAAGAGTAATCAAGAGTTGCAAAATGCACTGATTCATGATATAATTTAAAGTCCCATACTTTATTTTTCCCTTTTGCTCAATAAATTTTGAATGTTCATAAAACAATTGTGAAAAAAAGGACACTCTTCTGGCTTTGTGAATCAGCCCAAAAGCTGCAAGAGGAAAAAAACCCACTGCATTCTGTTGTATTTTCTCCAAAAAAACTATAAAATTACTAGTGTGTATTGGTTATCTTGAGTCCAAATATGCTAATATGTTAATTTTTGCTAAATCAAGGGTCATAACTCCGCTAATCTCCAGTGAACATGACAAATGACCAAGATGCATAAATTCACATGATGACAAACATTTCCAAGGTGTCAGGCCCAATGAACAGTTACAGAGTTTTAGTACCCGCCAAAAGTTATACAAGAACAACAGGAAATGGTATCCAAGCTTCTCTACTTTTTCCTTTTTTTTCTAAAGGCAAACACAATGGAGGAAGCTTATTATAAACTTGTATTCCAAATTGTCATATGTGCTTATGAGTGAAATATGAAAGGAGTTTAATCATAATTGCATTTATGTAAAAGATAACACAAAGCATTAATAATTATCTTGTTGAAATAATTAATGAATTTTGTTGAAAAACAATTTACTACTTAATGATAATAGCAACAAATTCTATTAATTTCTGTGAAATGCATGTAAATAATGCTATTTTTATAAGTATACAAATTTAATTTACAAACAACTTAGTATTACATCCTATGGATGAGCACCGTGGCAGGACTAATTAAATACTGTGCACAGTAAATCATCATCCTCTATGTGAATCTCGACCTACACGTTATCATCATCTTTCGCTTGAATCACATTCTAAATCAGTTTGTAAATAAATTTGTACAGGCATACAATCATGTAGTCATAATAACACCTCTGGTTAAATATTCACTGCGGTATATCGTACCCCGGATATTGCTCGATATTATAAGGACTTTCATCACATTTCGCGACTTTGAACGAGGAAACAAGGTAAGTTCAATGACGATATTTAGTCATTTTCAATTGGTTTGATATAAATTTTATACAAAAACAAATACTTCGATAATAATATTATTTCTCTAGTTACTGAAAACCCAAAAATGTTGAGAAATAGCTTTCAAATGTAATTAGGAGGTAAAATTCGTCTCTTTGCTCATGTGATAAATGAGCTTGGATCAGTCAAATTTGATGTTTTTGTGCATATACTTCCTTAAAAGAAAAACTTGAATCGAGTGAAATGTGATAATGATGATAATGTTTATGTTGTAAAAGCTCAATCAACAATAGAACCTCAGATGACAGTGCATTTTGAGAATAAATACACATGTCAGTGTACCGAGTATTGCGTTGGAGTTGCCATGAAAAATCTCAGTCGAACAAACTTTTCAAAAAGTTCTCGTTGATATCGAAGGATCAACCTTTCCAGAATTTTTTAATAATTATTGCATATCTTACTTTAAATAGTAAAAAAATGCATCCATAGTGCATTAATGCTGCCTTAAGATTGTCAATATTAGACAGTATTGAGCAAGTGTGCCAATATGTAATATCAACCGACTTCCTACTAAGCAAAAAATCCATATAAAGGTACCTTTCGGTCATTTTGCACCTGCACTCTAGCAACGGCAGACCGTCTGCACGTGTAATTTGTTACGTCATTTGCATTGAGTTACCGTATGACTGCCGAACGGGTACAGCTCAAAAACCGAATAATGGATTTAGATAAGATTATGATAAAGGGCAGCAGATGCAATAAAAAGGTTATGTTCCTTATAACCTTTTACCTATAAAGGCGTGTTTAGAAGGCTTTACCTCCAACCCCTTTTAAGGCCTCAAATAGTGTAAAATATGCGCTATTTAGGCCCCAAACTTGAGCAATGTTGATCAAAAGAGTGATCACTTTTTCGGCTTTACCCCCATTAAAAAGGTACATCAAGGGGGTGCCACAGGGGGGATGTGCCCCTTCTGTTTGGGGGTTTGAAGTGGGGCAGTTGCCCCTCTAATCGCCGAGAAGATTTGGGACTTGTGGGGGGGGGGCTAAAATGGCCTCAGGTTGATTTAAAGGTACCGTGTAATCAACGCCAAAAAACCTTAGACTTTATCTCAATCAATTGAGAAGTTGCTGCACCTTGAAATCAGTTCTGATGGGGAAAAACAACGCAAAATAGAGATTTTTGGCAATTTTGAGACGTCTCCCCGTTGCCATTTAAAATTGAGCATATGCTATTCCACAGGCTATGGTCCAGCCAACATTTGTGCTCAGTTTGATCAGTATTGAAGCATTTTTTTATAGTTTCATAGCAGTTTGAACTTGTAACAAGAGGCTTAATTCAATGAAAACAGCTATTTTTCGCAATGCTCATGCAGTAAAAGGTTAAGACGATACCGGCATGCTTGGACGGCATAAGCACTCGGGCAAATATTTTACTAAGTGTGTCGATATGTTTCTTAAGACAAACTTGCCCTGTAAAAACCTATTATTAATGTCATCTATGTTTTGTTATTATTCTTCTTTCAGAGATGGGTCTCCTTGATCACAGTTTCTTGAGACATGTATTTAAAGATTTTTAGCGTCAATTTTGATGGTTCTACCCTGCTCCCGACCCTGCTTCTGATCCTGCACACACTATTTTTCATCCATTGTGTGATTTTCAATCAAATGGGAAATTAAATCTCTGTTATTTGCCCGTAGAAAAAGAACAGTAATGACACTGAAAAAGCATTGTTGAATCTGAAATATTTGAATAAATATCATATAAACAGTACATTATCAGCAAAATGAAATGGAATCGATAAATAGACGTGGAAATTAGACAAAATTATCGATTTTTCATACTAATGTGCTCATTCTATTTTGCAATACACTGTGCACTAAAGTTGGGCTATTTTGCAATACTCTGTACACTTAAAATCAATACTCGGTACACTTTCTTGTATTTTTTTTGGCCTGTATCTTTTTGTACTTTTACACTTTCTGCCAGAAATTTGGACAAAGCGTACTTGGATTGTGAATAAAAAAAGTGCTTGATTCAATTTTTATTTGTTTGGGTCGTCAGACCAAACAAATAATGGTAGCGATATTTCAGAATCTAATGCTGTTAATTGCAAATGCCGAAAGTAGTCCGCTTTTTTGAAGCGGTTACTACCCTTTATATGTAACACTTAGGCCGAAAAATTCAGGGGAGATCACTGCGTAAATATGGTCACATGACAGGCGCATTAATTTTCAAGCAAAATAATTTCCGAATGATCGAAGATTTCTAATATTGTTTTATTCTTTATAGATATACATGCTTATAGTATGCGCCATAATTATTTACACAAGTGTTAAACAACAGTTAGCGTTGTTACAAACCCTAATTTAGAATATGGTTTTCTTCAGGCCGTTAACATATAAATTCACTGTTAGCGCTCGCTTAGGAAGCGAGAGGTCTGGAGTTCAAATCCCAGTTAAGGCAACTCATTCTTTTTTTCAAATTGTTTAAGTCAAATAAACATTGGATTGAATATCAGTGTTGTAATTAGTCTTATAACCAATTTACTACAGTTAAACACTGGAAAGTATTGGTGGTACTATACAAAAACAAATTGTTTTATAATCTCACAACCTTTACCTTTCTGACATTCTGAGACCCAAACAAATGCAGCGCCTTCTGTGCTTTGATTTTTATATTGGTAATATAATAATTTCTAACAATTCTACAGTATCGCGGTCAGTATTTTCTAGTGAGCAGCGGATCGTTTTGGGGTAGTTTAATCAATTCTACATTATACCTGTAATACTTTTACTCTTTTAGAGCTACAAAAATACGTCTAGATATATAATACCCGTTGAGATAAATTAAATAGCCATTAGTTTGGAAAATATCGTCGCTGAACTTGCCTTCGTTCCCCGTTCAAAGTCGCGAAATGGGATGAAAGTCTTCATAATATCGAGCAATATCCGGGGTACGGTATACCGAAGTGATATTACATATTCAACAAATAGACTAAAATTTCATTTCAGGGATTTTTATATAACTTAAAAAATAAGAGATACTGAAATACTTCAGATAATTTCTTGAAAGTTTCATTATAATTTCAAGGATTTTAGATCTACTCGGTTTTTTTTAGGCACAATGACTTGCCACTTCAGTCGATCTACTCTAGTTTTTTAGGCACAATGACTTGCCACTTCAGTTCAAAATGTTCAGGGATTTTACAAAATTCCTGCTTTTAAAGAACCTAAATTGGTGCTTAAATTTTAATAAATGCCTCTGCCCTTTTATCTTTCCACGTGCACGATTCATTATTACTGTCTTTACTGCACGTGCGTTTGGTTTGATTAACGGTGCATGGTGAGGTGATCCGAATTAAAAAAAAAAAAATAATACTAGTCACGTGATCATAAAATGGTGGATGGTAAATAACGTGGTTCTCTTTAATTTAATTTGAAAAAACAGTCTTCACAAGTGAAGGTATAATATACTAACAGTTAATATTAATTTTAATAAGGCACATTTTCTACGTTTTCTCTAGTATACAAATACTTGACATAGTCAATCTTAATTCAATGTATGGCACGTTTATAACTAGTTTTCGCGATGATAGAACATTTTTGGAAACGCACGAACACGATGCATCATAAGACTATCAGATGAGATTACATAAGAAGACATTACATGCAGATAGTCACAAAACCATTTATTCAGTATATATTTGTATATTATTGAATTATCGTTTATAATGCAACTATCAGTAGTGACTACTGATCAGGTCTAGGATTTCATGATATTTACGGACAGTCTGTAAATTTTTGGACGATCCATAATTTTACAGATTTTCTTGACTGAAAATTTACAGACATTAAGTAAGGAAATAGTAGAAGTTGCATTAAAATTTAAAACCGCAGGTTAAAATGAATAAGGTTAGGTATCATATGATTAAATGTAACAGTATGCTAAGATTCAGAACAGTTTGATGACTTTCAATTTTCACTTTTAACAAAAATTTCAAAATCATCATACAAAGATGAAACCCACCCCATTACCTTTGTAAATATAAACAATCAATAAAACAACTTGTCTTAAGCTGCGAATTTTATTGTAAAACTAAAAACAGCAAACTTCACATTGAATATCTGTAAATTTATGGATTGAAAAATCTTTAAATTTCTAGACTGTCTATAAATTTACGGACAATCAATAAATATCATGAAATCCTAGACCTGCTGATAGTTTGGATTGATTTTTTTACTGATAAAAACCTGAAAATATCTTCAAGTTCTTCTAAAAATCAATAGAATGTTTATTTTAGTACTAAAAAAACTGCACTCAAAAAATAATCAAATGGTATCTCTTTTAATGTAAACAAGCAATTTATTTCAAATTTGTAGTAGCCTACAAACCATTCAGAATAAGACATCGCCCTGGCATCCAAAAATTATCGACAAGTCTATTGAGTTGGACTAGTTTTACCCTTTAAAAATTAATGTATCTATTTTGGTTCAGGGATCTATACTGAGTTAATCAATTATTTACAATTTAAAAACAAAGGAAGATATAAAAGCATGTGATTCTCATTGACAGATTCTATAAAAAAAATATTTTTCATCTATTTGGCAATACAATTTTTGGGTAACTGTAATTTTTGTGGGTACATAATTATGTAGGTAGGGGGAGGGGAAACAAACAATAATGGTATTTTATTTTGGGCCTAATTTGCATGAATTTTAAAAGTTTGTTTACTGCATGAACATGATAGAAATAAAATATTTGTCTCTTTATAAATAATGCAGCAACCAATCGTAACCCGAATCCCCATACTCAAAGATTATATTGTTTATCTGATATTTTCTGCAACATGTAATTGTATGGTATTCAAATTTCAGGTATTCAAATAAAGTTTTTGTAATGACTGAATGTACAGTGTGCGGAGGAAACAACTTTGAGGAACATGAGGGACATTTTTTCTGTACCCTTTGCAGTACCCAGTCTCAGGTAATTGATGTTTGAGATTACTTCAGATATAAGACAGAAGACTAGATTCAGGCCCCTTGTGGCTGAGAGGTTGACTTTACAGGTTGAGCCTCCGTTAAATCCTGTGTGATCATAAGTGGCAACTAAATGGGTTTGAGTAACTGGAATCTGTTCATCTCTTAGCTCCAGCAGGTGACGTGGTTTTGTAACACCCACAGTTAGCCAAAATGATCTTTCTTATTTCGGTACCTTATTTCAGACCTAAATTGTGTTGGTTCACCGTAATACAAAACAAAACAAAAAAAGATTAATACGAGGACAAGTAGAATTTTCTATATCGTAACCTGATAGCGAATATTAACTAAACAAAATTTAATTTGTTACATTGTCCCTTTGATAAATAAAAAAACTTTAAACAAATACAGTAGATATTGCAGAATGTCTGTTTGACTTATAGTTGCAGATGAGATAGCTAGTTAATTGCTTAGTAACTAACCCTAACAGGAAGGGTTTTTTGTTGTTGTTTATTAATTAAAGAACATACTGATATAATTACTATTCTTGTTTCAAGACAGTTGAGTGGTTAAGGTTGTTTACTTCAACCCACTTGCCCCTCACCACTGTGGGTTTGTATCCCCAAAAGGACTTTGGATTCTTTCATGTAAGGAAGCTATCCTTTCCATCTAGCTTATGGAAAGTTGGTGGTTCTACACAGGTGCCTGAAAAATAATGCACAGAAGTGCACCTGACGTTTTCCTCCACCAGTAAAGCTTGAAAGCCGACATATGACCTATACTGTGTTGGTGAAAAGTAAAACCCAACCAAAAAAGAAGCACTGGTTTAATTAATGGAAGCATAGATTGCATAAACAGATGTTTAACTTTGTTCTCATACTGTGAGTTACAATTCAGATGTTACTATGTTGGTCTTATTCTGTGAAAACATGCAACGTAAAGTCATATACATGTATTGCTGTATAATATCAAGTAAAAAAAGTACCAATTACTTTCATACAAACCCAAGAAACCAGTTCAAACTACAAAGTCATGGGATAGGGTTGCAGGGAAGGCTTGCTGGAAAGTGGGAAAGTAGTGACATCAGGATCTATTTCATGTTATCTACAAATGTGGTGATATTAATATGAACAATAACATAAATATATCTGTTTTCCTCATTGAAACATTTATTTCAATGACACTCACAGTTTAATATTTGTAGCATCACATGTAGGTCTCAGGGTTTTCATATAGCAGATTTGCAATCCATATCATTGGTTGAAATGCTGTCAAAACTAGTTGTAATTTTTAGCCCGTATATTAAAATATCCCCCTTGACCCTTGGCCAAATAGGTTGTTTTTCATTGGCACATCTGTTTCTGCAGATAAAAATGAAAAATCCTGATGTCTATAAATTTCATGCAGGGATATTAAATGTTATTAAATCTGAATCTGCTGGAACTGAAAATAATAAGCCTTTGCCATCAGTCTAAGCCAGGTCAGTCTGGCAAAAATAACAGACCAAGAGCTTGTATTCCAGTCTAAGGGGCAATAACAACCTAGTGGCAATGATAACAACCTACAGCAGTAATAACAGACCTAGTGGCTGTAAAAACAGACCTAGTGACAATTATAACATACCAGTGGCACTACAAACGGAATTATGGACCTACATGTAGTGGCAGTGATTGTAAAACTAGTGGCAATGATAACAGACCTAGTGACTGGTAAAAACAGACCAAGTGACAATAACAGACCTAGTGGTAATGGTAATAGACCTAGAAGTACTACAAACAGACCTAGTGACCTAGTGACGGTAAAAACAGACCTAGTAACAATGATAACAGACCAAGTGGCAGTAAAAACAGACCTTGTGGTAGAAATAAATGACCTAAAGGCAGTAATGACAGACAAGATGACCTAGTGACAGTAATTACATATATTGTATCTAGTTGCAATTATAACATACCTAGTGGCACTACAAACAGAGCAAGTGATCTTGTGGCAATAATAGTATACCAAGTGGCAATGATAACATACCTGGTGGCTGTAATAAGACATTAGTAGAAATAACAGACCTTGTGGCAGTAATAACAGACTTAGTGGCAGTAATAACAGACCTAGTGGAAGTGGCAGAAATAACAGACCTTGTGGCAGTAATAACAGACCTAGTGGCAGTAATAACATACCTAGAGGCAGTAATTACATACCTAGTGGCAGTAATAACAGACTTAGTGGCAGTAATAACAGACTTAGTGACAGTGGCAGAAATAACAGACCTTGTGGCAGTAATAACAGACCTAGTGGCAGAAATTACATATCTAGAGGCAGTAATAACATACCTAGTGGCAGTAATAAGAGACCTAGTGGCAGTAATAACAGACCTTTGCCTTTAGTATATTCCCTTTCCAGCATATTTGTAATTGTGACTAGGACTGATAGTGACTGATACTATTGCTGCTAGGACTTATTGTGCCCTCAATTTGAGCACTTTAAAAGGTAATGTCATTGACTTGGATGAGAATGAAGAGTGTGACAATTGTGTATATTTACTAGTAACAAACAAACAATCCTCATCCTGTTGATTAAATGTTACTGATCTATCAATGTAAATATCCTGATGCAAAATACGTATATAAGCTTTATGATAATTATATGTAGGAAGTATATAATTGATTGGTTTTGATTCCTCAACATGTCTTTGAACTGTCATTGAACTTTATGTACTTAACAAATTTTGTCAAAGGTCTTTTAAATTATTTTCCACCCATAAGTCATTTTTACCCCTCATTTTCAGAAACATATTAAAACATATTGAAAATAGAGTAAGTTATACTTACCTTAATTTAGGAATGAAAGATAAGTCAAATGAAGAAGGTCATGGTCTAAACCATCCTTGGCAACCCATGTTTACTTGTCATGTATACATTTCATTTATATTCCTATGCATCCTAAACATATTCCACATATTTTCATTTCGCCAATGGAGGCTGCCATTTTTAGGTACTTTTCATGTTTGAGGGATACTTAATTTTTTGTAACTGTTGATTTCATTGGATAGAAATGAGTCATGCATATTTATGCATTACGAAGATTCTCCAACCAATTTTCCCACGGGTGTTGAATGTAGGTCAGCAAAATCAGTACATGGGTTCCGACAATGGGGCTAAGCAAACCTAACTCCTCAACATTGTTTTGATCAGAAAGAATCCCAATCTCATAGTTATGGATCATGTTTTCAAAAGCCAAGGGTCATGTTACCAAAAATCATCATTCATGTTCTCAAAAGTCATGGGTCATGTAACCCAAAGCCATGGGGTCCTGTACCAGAAAATCTTGGGTCATGTATCCAAAGCCATGGGGTCATGTATCAAAAGCCGTGGGGTCATGTACCCTAAAATCATGGGTCATGTACCCAAAGCTGTGGGTCATGTACCCAAATATTATGAGTCGTGCTCGTGAAATAATTTTTGCTACTTTAATGACAAAGAATAATCACATTCATGACTGTATTATGCAGACAATAAGCGTCTTACATGCTTTTAAACATTATTCAAATGTGAAGGAAAAAACAATCTTTGTTTTGGCATAATGTGCCTTTAAAAAATGTTATTTTTTACTCTTCTTTATTTCATAAGGAATCTACTGTAACCTTCAAATATATGTTCCTTATCATCAACCACATTATAAGTAACTAGGTTCATACTTTAAAAATTACTTTAAAAACAATATTTTCAGAATAATCTCCCCTTGAATTTAGTATTTTCCTTACAAGTGATATTGTTACACTAACTTCTTTATTCATCAAAGAGTTATGGCCCTTGATTAGTTATGTAGTATGCATATAGAGCAATAATGTTTTCCGGGCTACTTCTCTACAACTACAGACAGGAATTCAATGAAACTTTATGGGAAACATCAATTCCAAGAAGAGATACGCATATCATCACCTTGTTCCAGTCTGACCATTCAATACAGAGTTATGGCCCTTTGATTAGTTATGCAGTATGCATAAAGAGCAATAATTGTTAACTTACCGCGCTACTTCTCTGCAACTACTGGCTGTAATTCAATGAAACTATGTGGGAACCATTAATATCAAGCTGAGATGCACATATCATCACCTTTTTTTCAGTCTGACTCTTCACCATAGCCATTGATAAGTTATGTAGTATGCATATAGAGCAATAATGGTTTCCATGCTTTTTCTCTGCAACTACTGGCTGGAATTCAACGAAACTTTATGGAAACCGTAATTCTAAGAGGAGATGTGCATATCCTTGCCTTGTTCTGGTCAGACCCTTGAACACAGAGTTATGGCCCTTGATTAGTAACATGTAGTATGCATATAGAGCAATATTGCTATTTCTTTGCAACTGCTGGATTGATTACAATCTCACCTTGAACTTAGAATTTTTCGTACAATTGTTACTAATTACTCTAACTTCTTTACTTTATAATCGATTAATTTCAAACTATAAGTTTGATTTAATTCAAACTTCAAAAACATGTATATTATCAACACCTACATCATATGCAATTAGATTTACAAGATTAGCCCCTGTATTTCCATTATTATCTCCATTTTGAACATGGGATTTAATTGAAAATTGTTGTTTTTTCTTTGAACAATTACATGTATCTGTGTTATTATACAATGATATCTACTTTAGACTTAAATAAGTAATCTTTGGCATAATTCACATCATGTATGACAAGGTTCATTACTCTAGGATCTTTTTTTAAAGAGTTATTCTCACTTTAAACTTATAATTTTACTATAAAACCTTACAAACTTTTGGCTCTTATAATTTTGGTTACAGAAGGTGTTGACTTTAATTTTCAAATTGTTGTCATTAGAAGTCGAGATATCCTGGAAATTGGTTGGACAGGTTGTTTTGATAATATCTAGCTCAAGTTCAAAATTAATATTGATCACCTGGGGTCAAAAACAAGGTCACACTGTCCAAATTTTGAAAAGTAAGGTTAACACTCTACAGTCTACTGTTACGGTGTAAATAGTAAATACCCAGGGTTGTGATTTCTAGGTCATGTACTAATATGGGTCACCCTGGATGAAAAACTATGTCACACATTCCAAATATGGAATTCCTTGTTAACACACCGTTTCGGTCAAAATTTCCTGGAAATTGGTTAGGAAGATTTGTTATGTTGATTTTTTTGCTCAACTTTAAATATGGGTCGTCTGGGGTAAAAATCTAGGCCACAGAGCCCATATATAGATAAACATTGTTTACATTTATACTATTTCAGGTGCAGTATCATATTAGTTGAATATAATGACATTTTTCTGCTTTTAATTCATAGCTAACAATATTTATCGTTACTCTCATTAAGAGTGTAATAATCAGGTGAGCAATATAAGGGCCAACTGGGCTATCTTGTTTCTCAACAAGCTACCGCCAATCATGAAATGTTTATCTTCATACCACTCAATGAAAATAGGTTCTGTATTTATAGAAAAAAAACTTGAATATCTCCTATATTAATTTTGCAGGATGTTCGCGTGATTGTTGCGGAAGAGGAAAATTTTGAAAATTTTAGTAGAACTGGTCAAATAAAAGAACCACCAACTCCAAGGCGAAACAAGAGACAGGGTAAGGCAAGCCTTAAAATCTTTGTTTCCCCTCCCTCAACTCATGTCTTACCCAGGGTAGGGTAGGTTTAAAATATTTTTTTTTTATCCAAAAATGTTTTTTTCTATCAAAATTATATGGAGTTTTGAACAAATAGTCAATGTTCAGCTAAAAACGATATTTTCAGTTTTATTCAACATATATTCTAGTTTGTAAATTTACAATAAACAAAAAACAACAAACATGAAACAGATATAATTCTCACCGCCTCCGTGGTCGAGTGGTTAGAAACGATGACTTCTAATCCAGTCTCTCTGGCGTGGGTTCGATCCTCTGGAGATGCTTTGGTAGTTAAGCGCGTAGGAATGTAGTCTAATACTGGTGTAACTCTCAAGGAACGATGGTTAGGAAACTTCCCGCCTATATGACTGAAATACTGTTGGGAATAGGCGTAAAATGAAACAAACAAACAAACAAAGATATAATTCTCATTGGCACACCTTGTTTCAATACAATATTTATTTATATTCCTAGGCAGTAAATTTTTATGCTCCCTGAAAAATTTCGGGGGAGCATATAGTTGGCGCCTTGTCCGTCCGTCCGTCCATTTGTCCGTCCGTTTTCTTGTCCGGAGCATAACTTGAAAACCCTTGGAGATAATTTGTTTAAACTTCATACAGTGGTAGAGGGCATTGAGAGGGAGTGCAGTGTCAAAGAACCATAACTCTATTTTGCCCGGTTTTTGAATTATCTCCCCTCCGGCTCAAACCGGGCTCTTGTTTTGAATTGCTGTGATTTTAAGCTTGACTTATATTTATATATATATATAATTAATAGAAAAAAAATAATTTTCTTCTGAATTTTGATATTTTCTTTTTTTTCTTTCTTTTTTGAGGCCCCAACTGGGTAACCCCGATAATATTTTCTTGTCCTTTAACATTGTCATTTATTTATGGAAAGGATTCATACGTCGACAAAACTAGTGTGACAAGACAGACCTATTGAAATTATAAAAAGGAAACATTAATATTTGTTCAAACCGTTAAGAAAAAGTAAAAAGTCGAGCGTTGCCCCTGCCCGGCGGTGGCTCTTGTTGTGGGTAGCAGTGATGACAAAAAATTGTTAGGAAAAAATCATGTAATTGAACATTTATAAACAGGACACAACATATTTGTGTGAACAGAACATGTATTTTACTTAAATTATTTAAATAGGTATGAAAGTGATTTAAGTGAATTGTATGTAACAAATTAGGATATAATTATATTGATATATAATTGTATACATGTACGAGGGGTGATCCAAAAATTCGTGGACACGCTGCATAAAACAAAAAGTAATAAAGCAAATCTCATGAAATTCTAGTATCTTATTAAGTGAGCATATGTCGGAAAATTCTCAAAATATTGTAAAGATTGTACAAGAATTAACGATTCTGCACCAGTTTATATACATAGTTACGACAAAACGCAGCGCAGCTCACGACGTCACAAACGACGTTATGCTATCATAGGAAGTAATCTATGTTACCGTTTTGCCTTATAACTTTTCAAAGTATTCCCCCTTTAACCCACACTCATTTTTCATGGCGGCGGACCCAGTCTCTAAATGTACTCGCATACCATTCCTGGATGAATGATGACAGTATGCATTGGGTGGCTCCTCTCAACTCATCCAGATTGTCAAAACGTTTCCCTCTCAACTTTTTCTTTAACCTGGGAAACAAGTCGAGGCCACACGGGGAAAGATCAGGCGAATATGGTGAATGACAGAGTACTTCTGCTCCAGTTGGAACTAGAGAATGACACATTGACGGTTTATTTGTCACACTTTCGATCATTGTTTTTGTCTCGCCAGGCGTCTTTCCAAAATTTACACAGAACTGTATAACTGTCTCGAAGTTTTGCTGGATCCGTGACGTCCCATTTTTTGATAAAAGCTGTTTTTAGCACCTGTTCTTTAAAAAAACACGAGCGTAACATAACCACAACTTCAAAAATATCTCTAATACTGACAGAAATGACGTCATACACATCAAAACAACGTTAATTATAACGTTTCCGCCGCAATTTTCACAGGTTTAACAATGTGTTTAAAATGAGATGAAAATGTTTACATCACAGAGAAAAAGTAAGCTGCGCCGCGATTTTAGATTACTTAATTGTTTTATGTTGTCATATATAGATAAAAAATGCAATTGGTTGTTTAAAATTTGGTCAATTTATTAAAAAAACATTGATTAAAAAATATCCAAAAGTTCACCTCGGCTAGGACGTCACGTTATGAGATACACACATCTGTCCACGAATTTTGGATCACCCCTCGTAATATAGACTGTATCGACCGATATTTGTCATCTGATATTGATGTATCGTCAATATGCTCTGCAATAAATCAATGGACAGCTCTAGAACACGACCAAGGGCAAGATGAGAATTTAAATATATTGATAACAATAGGTTGATATTTTCATGTACACTTGTTTCAAGATTTTAATTATTTTATCATCAAGAAATGTGGCGCTTTCACAGCAATAACTATGATTGTGTGAATTTAATTATCACATAGAATTGATTTATATTATCAAGACACTTAAACAGCGTTTTTCATCTTGATTCAAAATATAACCAAATATCATAGCCAAAAGTGTGGTCGGTCAATGGTGTGCAGCATGAACATCTATTTAAAAAATCTTTAAGTTTAGCCATGAATCAAGATGCAGAGCTTATAGCCACTTTGGTACCCTAGATGATGGCTGTGCTTAAGAATTGAAGAGATAGTTTTCATTATTGAACTGAATTATTTTAAAGCTTTTTAGAGTTACTGTTTTTGAAATCAATTCAATTTTTATGCCACTGCAGCATCTGCGATGCAGTGGCATATAGCGATTCACCTCTGTCAAAATTGCCCCCGCCCCGGGGGTATTGATTTTCAATATATACATATAGTAAAAAATAACATTGTCATTTATTTATGGAAAGGATTCATACGTCGACAAAACTAGTGTGACAAGACAGACCTATTGAAATTATAAAAAGGAAACATTAATATTTGTTCAAACCGTTAAGAAAAAGTAAAAAGTCGAGCGTTGCCCCTGCCCGGCGGTGGCTCTTGTTGTGGGTAGCAGTGATGACAAAAAATTGTTAGGAAAAAATCATGTAATTGAACATTTATAAACAGGACACAACATATTTGTGTGAACAGAACATGTAATTTTTACTTAAATTATTTAAATAGGTATGAAAGTGATTTAAGTGAATTGTATGTAACAAATTAGGATATAATTATATTGATATATAATTAGTCCCCTACCGGTTTACCGGAGGGGACTTTAGGTTTACCCTCCGTCCGTCCGTCCGTCCGTCTGTCCGTCCGTCAGTCCGTCCGTCCACAAAACTGGATCCCACGATAACACAAAAAGTACTGAAAATATTTTAATGAAACTTGGTATATGGATAGATGGCAGTATGGAGATTATGCACGTCTCTTTTTCTTTTCTTCCTATGTTGAAAATTCTGGTTGCTATGGCAACAAATAGACTGAAAATATGGCAAATTTTACACATAACCTGGATCCCGCGATAACGCAAAAAGTACTGAAATTTTTTTTATGAAACTTGATATATTGATAGATGGCAGTATGGAGATTATGCACGTTTTTTCTTTTTTTCCTATGCTGAAATTCTGGTTGCTATGGCAACAAATAGACTGAAAATATGGCAGATTTTACACATAACCTGGATCCAGTGATAACGCAAAAAGTATTGAAAATATTTTTATGAAACTTGACATATGGGTAGATGGCAGTATGGAAATTATGCACATCTTTTTCTTACCTTCCTGTGTTGAAAATTCTGGTTGCTATGGCAACAAATAGACTGAATTTCAAGATTTCTGATTCTAGTTTTTAAGTTTTTTCACTATAAGTTCTTTATTTCTTAAGGTATTTTCTTCAAACTTTAAAAATAAGTTGCTAGTCATCAACCACATCATATGTGACAAAGTTTACAACTCTAGCACAAAATTTATCAGAATTACCTCCCTTGAACTTAAAATTTTCATGAAAAAAAAACATTGTTTTTTTAATAACTTCTTTTTTTCTGAACGTTTCTACTTCAAACTTCATATAAATGTTTCTTATTAATTATCACTCAACATTTGTGAGTGTTCAATACTCTAGCAAGACTATTTCCAGAATTATGCCCCTTTTGAACTTAGACTTTTTTTGAGAAATTGGTAATTTTTACTCCAACTTCTTCAATCATGATAGAATTTTCTTCAAACTCCCACATTATAATATGACAAGGTTTATAAAATCTAGCATCCATATTTCCAGAATTATCTCCTCCTTAAACTTTTAATTTTTCCTATTTGTTCTTAACTTTCATTTACTTCAATTTCAAAATAAATATTCAATATTCATACCTTCATTACTAATTGTTCTTTGTTACACTCACATCATGTATGACATCGTTATCTCCTTTTTTTTTTTTTTAAATTTTGCTTTTAAATGTTATATTTTTGATAACAGGGATGTTTAAAAAATAACTTTAGACTGTCCTTCAGTCTGTCTGTCTGTCTGTCTGTTCACTGTGATCACTTTTAAAGAACTTTTTCAACAAATTTGCTTAAAATAGAAACATAAGTGAATGGCCAATGGCCCTTCAGAATGTTGCTTGGGCTCTTACCGGTAGGGGACTTATGGATTGCTTGCAATACTATGATAATTGCTTGTTGTATATATAGATGTATCGCCGATATTTGTCATCTGATATTGATGTATCGTCAATATGCTCTGCAATAAATCAATGACAGCTCTAGAACACGACCAAGGGCAAGATGAGAATTTAAATATATTGATAACAATAGGTTGATATTTTCATGTACACTTGTTTCAAGATTTTAATTATTTTATCATCAAGAAATGTGGCGCTTTCACAGCAATAACTATGATTGTGTGAATTTAATTATCACATAGAATTGATTTATATTATCAAGACACTTAAACAGCGTTTTTCATCTTGATTCAAAATATAACCAAATATCATAGCCAAAAGTGTGGTCGGTCAATGGTGTGCAGCATGAACATCTATTTAAAAAATCTTTAAGTTTAGCCATGAATCAAGATGCAGAGCTTATATAGCCACTTTGGTACCCTAGATGATGGCTGTGCATTAAGAATTGAAGATAGTTTTCATTATTGAACTGAATTATTTTAAAGCTTTTTTAGAGTTACTGTTTTTTGAAATCAATTCAATTTTATATGCCACTGCAGCATCTGCGATGCGGTGGCAATATAGCGATTCACCTCTGTCAAAATTGCCCCACCCCGGGGTATTGATTTTCATATATACATATAGTAAAAAATCAAAAAAAATCTTTTTTCTGAAGGTACAAGGCTAAGAGCTTTAATATTGTTAAATGATATCATCTATAGGTACTCAGCCAAAGTGGTTCAAATTTTGCCTCTAGTGTCAAAAATAGCACCGCTCCGGGGGCCATAGGTTTTCCTTATATGTATATAGTAAAAACTTGAAAAATCTTCTTTGAATTGACAAAGGCTAGATGTTAAATATATGGCATTAGACTTTGCAAAGTGAACCTTTACCAAGATTGTTTAAATTGTAGCCCTGGGGTCAAAATTGGTTCTGCCCCAGGGGTCATTGATTTTCATTATGTACATATAGTAAAAAATTAAAAAATCTTCTTGTCTGAAGGTACAAGGCTTAGAGCTTTGATATTTGGTATATAATATCATCTATGGGTCCTATACTAAAGTTGTTCAAATTATGTCCCTAGTGTTAAAATTGCCCTGCCCTAGAGGCGATAGTTTTCCTTATATGTAGAAGTAAAAACTTGAAAAATCTTCTTTGAATTGACAAAGGCTAGATGTTAAATATAAGGCATTAGACTTTGCAAAGTGAACCTTTACCAAGATTGTTTAAATAGTAGCCCTGGGGTCAAAATTGGTTCTGCCCCAGGGGTTATTGATTTTCATTATGTACATATAGTAAAAGAATAAAAAATATTTTTGTCTGAAGGTACAAGGCATAGAGCTTTAATATTTGTTAAATGATATCATCTATAGGTCCTCTACCAAAGTTGTTCAAATTTTTCCCCTGGTGTGAAAATTGGCCCTGCCTGGGTGCAGTGATTCTCATTATATACACATAGTAAAAACAGAAAATAAAACAAATGTTTTCTGAATGGGAGAAAGCTACAGCTTAGATATTTGACTTGAAATGTTGTTTGGTGGACCTGTATCAAGATTGTTTAAACCCTTGGGTCAAAATTTTGCCTTGCCCAAGGGGACCGTAACCTACTTTCTTGTCCTTTGATGTACAGCAATGAAATTTTGACCATGTGCACAGTTTTAGTTGTAAAATTGAACTTTGATATCAGGTGACCTAGATTTTGATGATGTGACCTACTTTCTTGTCCTTTGATGTAAAGCTGTGAAATTTAACCATGTGCATAGATTAGGATGTAAATTGAACTTTGATATTAGCTGACCTAGATTTTGACAGTGTCTTACTGCATTGATAGGTCCCTACTCTGACCTTTTATTTGAATAACAATAGATTTAACCACAAACATTGACATGTCCTCTTTTGTTAACAAATATTGTTATTAAATCCACTAATCTGATAATAAGGATAAGATAGGTCAGGGATCTTTGCATTATGGCAATGTTCAATTGTATAGAAACAAAATAAATTTTCTGTTTTTGCACTACTATTTAGTGTTGTATTAATGCAGTGGCATAGCATTTTTCACAAATGCAATCTTGTTTTTAGCTCGACTATTCAATAAGAATAAGTAGAGCTATTGTAGTCATCCGAGCATCGGCGTTACCACTTATAAATGTTAAAGTTTTTGTAATACCTCAAATATTTTCAAAGTCCATTGACATATGACTTTGAAACTTTGCACACTTGTTCACCATCATGACCCCAACCTTTAGACAGGAGAAGGTAACTGTATCAAACATTTTGACAGAATTATGCCCCTTTTTTTGACTTATATTTATAATTTAAGTTTGCATACCTGATTACCACCTCAGATATTTTCATATTCTCTTAACATCTGGCTTTTAAACAAGTTGCAATTTTATACTCTTCTTTGAGAGCATAATAGGACTCTCTTAAAGGCATATAACTGTAGAAAAATTATGCCCTGTTGTTAACTTTGAAACTTTTACATTATCATATTAGGCTCTTTTACTATCAAGCACGAAGAATAGTCGAGCGTTGCTGTCCTACTGACAGCTCTTGTTGCGTCCATTTTTAGGAGGACCTGAAAAGTAACCATATACAGATCTTTTAACTTTCTATTTAAGATATTTCCAGTAGATGTAGATTTTTTTGTTACCCTCGATAATTTTCACAACTGTTGGGCTCCCTACAATTATACTATCTCAAGCTTCTTGTGTTACTGGTTGTGTTGCTGGTTTAGAATTACCACACTACAATATACAACATTGTATATATTTAATAGTTCATCTTATTATCTGTATTTTTTTCCACAGGCACGAGTATCGGACCTGGGATGAAAATATATGACCAGATTGATAATAAAACCTGTGTTCATCTTAAAAGTGTCAAAAACCAAAAAAAAAGAATTGTAAAAAATGACCCCCTTTAAAATATACTATAAGTTAAGTTATATATTTTCATCCCAGGTCCGATACTCGTGCCTGTGTTTTTTTCTAGACTTTTGATGTTTACAATAAAAATGTTATGCTTCATAGACATTTGACAGTTTTACTGTAAACTGGCAGATTGTTGTTGCAGTTAATGTTTTTTCAGATCTTTAGATATATTCATGTTTCTATATACATGTTACAGCCCCAAACGGTGATTTTGGTCGTCCATGGAGTGTGTATGAGGCTTATCAGATTATAATTCTACATCAGGTTGAGGCACTTATCAAACTTGGGGCGGACAAGAGTTTGAAGGTAATTTTTACAACCAGTCAAAGCCCTGCAAGCCGGGGATAATGGGATTTAATGTAATTTTACAGCCAGTTAAAGCACTGCATCCTGGTGATAAGGCAAAATTTTTTTAAGATTTTATGTAATTTTACAGCCAGTCAAAGCCCTGCACGCCGATGATCAGGCAAAATTATTTTAAGATTTAATGTAATTTTACAGCCAGTCAAAGCACTGCATCCTGGTGATAAGGCAAAATTATTTTAAGATTTAATGTAATTTTACAGCCAGTCAAAGCACTGCATACTGGTGATAAGGCAAAATTATTGTGTGATTTAATGTAATTTTACAGCTAGTCAAAGCCCTGCACGCCGATGATCAGGCAAAATTATTTTAAGATTTAATGTAATTTTACAGCCAGTCAAAGCACTGCATACTGGTGATAAGGCAAAATTATTGTGTGATTTAATGTAATTTTACAGCTAGTCAAAGCACTGAATGCTTGTGATAAGGTGAAAAATTATTGTTAAGATTTCATGTATTTTAACAGCCAATCAAAGCACTGCATCTTGGTGATAAGGCAAAGTTATTGTGGGATTTCATGTAATTTTACAGCCAAAGAACTGCATCTTGGTTATAAGGCAAAGTTATTATAAGATTTCATGTATTTTACAACCAGTCAAAGCACTGCATCCTGGTGATAAGGCAAAGTTATTGTGGGATTTCATGTAATTTTACAGCCAGTCAAAGCACTGCATACTGGTGATAAGGTGAAATTATTGTGGGATTTCATGTAATTTTACAGCCAAAGAACTGCATCTTGGTTATAAGGCAAAGTTATTATAAGATTTCATGTATTTTACAACCAGTCAAAGCACTGCATACTGGTGATAAGGCAAAGTTATTGTGGGATTTCATGTAATTTTACAGCCAAAGAACTGCATCCTGGTGATAAGGCAAAGTTATTGTGGGATTTCATGTATTTTACAACCAGTCAAAGCACTGCATACTGGTGATAAGGCAAAGTTATTGTGGGATTTCATGTATTTTACAACCAGTCAAAGAACTGCATCCTGGTGATAAGGCAAAGTTATTGTGGGATTTCATGTATTTTACAACCAGTCAAAGCACTGCATACTGGTGATAAGGTGAAATTATTGTGGGATTACATGTAATTTAACAGCAGTAAAGCACTGCATGCTTGTGATAAGGCTAAAACTCTTAACTTAATGAAATGAAACATCCCAACAAAACAAAGTAATATCAAAGAGTTTGCCTATTAATCCCTTGTTCGACCACAGCTTGAGTTCTGTAGCTTATTGTGTCCAAATACAGAATTAAATATACAACAGATCGAAATGGGTACATCCTTGAAGCTGCTCAATGGGTCACAGGCAACTTCTCCCCTTACACCAGTGTCACAAACAAACAAACAAACAATGGTGTTTCCTTGGAAACAGAAGAATTAATACCAGGCTACTGATGTTCATAAGATTGTTCATGGACTGGTTGCAGTACTAATGCCTTGATCCTTATGTTACAACTTTTACCCTACTCACTAGACACATACATTCTCTTTGATATGGACAAATATGTGTGCCGCGTCGCGACAAAACCAACATAGTGCGTTTGCGATCAGCATGGATCCAGACCAGCCTGCGCATCCGCGCAGTCTGATCAGGATCCATGCTGTTCGCTACCAGTTTCTCTACTTGTTAAAAGGTTAAAAGTGAACAGCATGGATCCTGATCAGACAAATCCTGACAAATATATACTCCATGTAACAATTAAGAAGTCCACTTTTTTTCCCCAGCAACGATCATACTCTGGAATTCTCTGCCAGCCAAGGTTGTGCAAGATTCTACCCTGGATCATTTTAGGCAAGGGGTAACTAAACTGTGCCATAGGTTTTAAGTGTACTGGCTGGTTTTAACATTTTTAACTGTATATCTAATCTATATTAACACTATCAACTTGTTTCAAATTTCTCACAAGTACATTTTTGTATTAATTTCTCCTCCTGAACATATCTTCTTTTCATTTATTACACTGGCAAGCACCTGCACAAAATACTCTTAAAGGGTTGGATGCAGTATCTATCAATATGGATTCATGCATACCATGCCATATAATACAGATGTTGTTAATAAATACCTTTTTTATTTTACAAAAATCAAATTTTAAATGGATGTTATTAAGGGTATCCTGCTTTTGGCAGATATAGACAGGTAAAAAAACATTGTTGTTTATTTTTACGGTACATAAATTGATGGCCCTGTAATTCTAACATTTCAAAACAAGTTGTTCTCTGTTTATTTCGGTTTAGTAAGACATTATTGCAATGTTAAGACTTTGGTAACATTATGTACTGGTAATTTTTTTTATTTATTTTTTTTTACATCTTTTTTGTTGTTGTTTTACAGGATGTTTGTGTGTTTCAAATTTGGTCCTCGTGAATTATTTATCAAAACTTTCGAGTAGCGTTTTCTAAAGAGAAAGATAAAAAAAGTAACATACGAAAGACAGAGGTAAGTGTATTTTTTATTTGTGATATGCTTGATATTTTTTAAAACACAATTTCAATATAATTGACACATTTAATGGGCAGCCAATAGCTAAATGAATGACAAAACTTTGAAACTGCTTTTGTAAACATGAGAATTAATAGTCTGCAAGTGTGTGGGAGTACGTGTGAATATCAATTGTAAAGTTTTTGTTTCTTTTAGTTTTAAATATTATATTGATATAAATTATAACATGGCACCAAAAATAATACTCTTATGCAAAATAAGAAATGATAGCATTTTGAGGCTTAATGGGTCTTTAAGCTGACACAAGGGTGTTTGAGGTCAGTTATGCAGAATTGGCATTTAATGACTCTACTATTGGTGTCAGTGTGGCTTTCCTTTCAGAATACATTTATTTATGACAATAATTATTACGCTTATTTTACAAGTAAAATACTTTGGTTTCCATCTTATGATTTTTTCAGCCTGGCCATTGTCACAAGTCGGAGATGGCAAGAGTGGGTAGTTCTATCATCAAAATAACTATTTTACAAAAAAGACCTTTTACATTTATATACACATTTATTTATACAATAAAATTCAATACATTTACTAAAATTACATAATTTTATCAAATATTAAAGTACTTGTTTGATAGTTACGAAATTCTAAGTTCACTCAAGTAGTTAAAAAGAATTTAAGTATTGTCACTGCAGAATATTCTTAGAAAAATATATCAAAACACATATATTGTCTCTATCGTTGTTTCCACTTAACAGTTTATTTTGCCGTCCAACACTATATAAATTCCACACGAAGTTATCATCTACTCCGACCTTAAAATGTCAATATTCAATCTATCGTTGTAAGTAATTCACACCGACCTTGTAAGGTCATAATATAAAGGTTACCTCCGACCTATAATGGTCAATATATAACTAAGAAATGTCACCTCCCACCTATAAAGGTCAATTATTGTAATAAGAAATGTCATCTTGGACCAACAAAGGTCATTGTCGAACAGCAAAATAAAAGGTTACGATTCTGCGTAGATGTTACAATTAATGTTGACCAACTCTCAGCATGATACAAAATACTGCATGATATTTAGTTGCTGGCACTTCACACTAAAAAACCACCACGCACGCTCTTGACATTCATATGTCCTTCAACACCATGACCTATCAATGAAGACATTTTTCTTACTGTTATATCACACACATTAAATTTGAGTAAAACAAATGTTTGAAAGGAAAGTATAGGAAGATAAACCCATATTTACAATTTAACTTATTCAACTTATATTCAATATAACAACTTTACTTTTATCAAATAATTTTCCATGTACAAAGGAATTCAATGAAAAAAATTTACAATTTGCAAATAATTGAATATTTCACTTACCCTGATATCTAGGTAGACAGTCACTGTTAAATAAAGCTTGTCATTAAAATGGCTTTATGAAATGAACACCATTATCATTAAATTTAAATAATGAATTCTATCATAATTCTTCATAAAACTGAGCAAAACTGACTGAGTGTAAACCTATATGAACTATAGATAACAGTACTTTTTTAACACATTGGCCAGCTAACTTAATCAGGGCTGGGAATCAAAACTGCGTCGTATCCTACAAAATGTAAACAAACGCCGCCATCTTGGAGCGAAAAATGTATGTTTTTGTTTATAACTCTTTTTGTTGAAAATGACTAAAAACCAGATATATGTATTAACACGCTACACTATTTTCCGCTTCGTTTGGTATATGTTGCTTGCACAACTATTTTGTAAAACAAAAGTTATAGCGAACTTGCAACTCGAAGCGGGGCAGAATTTTTATGAAAATGTGTGGATACGACGCAGTTCATATTGCTTTATCTATCGTTTTTTCCTTCTAATCAATTATATATTTGTTTCCGAGTTCACCATAAACTTTGAAATATTATTTTGGATCATTTACTGAACTTTCATTAAAAAGAGATGTTTATTTTCTAAGAAAATAATGATTTATACGAAATGATACGATGCAATTGAAAATGAAATATGATACGACGCAGTTGTATTTTTGGCAGTCTTTTCAACAGGGTTAATTTTGGCAATTTATTTCTATTTTATGGAATAATCACTTGCGCTAGATAAAAAAACAAGTCATTTGCGGTGTATAGCAATGTTCTTGTTTGCTTTTGATTATTAAGAATACATTGTGGTCATGTCCAATATAACATATAATTTGAAAGTTTTACATTGCGGAAGCTTCTTTTTTCAGTTAAACATGAACATGTTACCTAATTGATCATAATATCTGAAATAATTTCTAATATTTTCCTGTATGTTTCAATGTTATCCCTAATTTTTTTCGTAAAAAAATGTAGAAATCTATGAACTTGAATTCATTTTGGCTAGCTACGCTCTAAGTTAACTGTGGTTCTGCATGTTCTGGGTAATGACTGCTTTTTGTGGTTCCTTTCAAACTTTCACTCTACACATTAGCTTCACTACGGGCGAGGACCTCAGGTGCGCCTTTGTGCATTATTTCAGGCAAAATGCCTGCACCTGCGGAAAACCATCGACATTTTGAAACTAGCTTGATAGGTTTTCCACATGAAAGAATAAAAAGTCCCTGGTGGTTTTCGAATTCATAGCAGTTCAGTTCAAGTGATTTGAATTCAGTAAACATAACCAGCTCGGCCTCGGTCGGACACACCTGTCTGATTTGTTTTTACAACAAAATTTGTTAACGTCTGACAGCTGTACAAATAAGCAGCTTTTTTATTAGTCCCCTACCGGTTTACCGGAGGGGACTTTAGGTTTACCCTCCGTCCGTCTGTCCGTCCGTCAGTCCGTCCGTCTGTCCGTCCGTCAGTCCGTCCGTCCACAAAACTGGATCCCGCGATAATGCAAAAAGTACTGAAAATATTTTAATCAAACTTGATATATGGATAGATGGCAGTATGGAGATTATGCACGTCTTTTTCTTTTCTTCCTATGTTGAAAATTCTGGTTGCTATGGCAACAAATAGACTGAAAATATGGCAAATTTTACACATAACCTGGATCCCGCGATAACGCAAAAAGTACTGAAAATATTTTTATGAAAACTTGATATATGGATAGATGGACAGTATGGAGATTATGCACGTCTTTTTCTTTTCTTCCTATGTTGAAAATTCTGGTTGCTATGGCAACAAATAGACTGAAAAATATGGCAAATTTTACACATAACCTGGATCCAGTGGATAACACAAAAAGTACTGAAAATATGTTTATGAAACCTTGACATATTGGGTAGATGGCAGTATGGAAATTATGCACATCCTTTTTTTATCTTCCTATGTTGAAAATTCTGGTTGCTATGACAACAAATAAGACTGAATTTCAAGATTTCTATTCTAGTTTTTAAGTTTTTTCACTATAAGTTCTTTATTTCTTAAGGTATTTCTTCAAACTTTAAATATAAGTTGCTTGTCATCAACCACATCATATGTTGACAAGGTTTACAACTCTAGCACAAAATTATCAGAATTACCTCCCTTGAACTTAAAATTTTCATTGAAAAAAAACATTGTTTTTTTTTTTTAATAACTTCTTTTTCTGAATGTATCTACTTCAAACTTCATATAAATGTTTTCTTATTGTCACTCAACATTTGTGAGTGTTCAATACTCTAGCAAGACTATTTAGGGAGAATTATGCCCCTTTTGAACTTAGACCTTTTTTTTGAGAAATTGGTAATTTTTACTCCAACTTCTTCAATCATGATAGGATTTTAAAAAAATGTTATATTTTTGATAACAGGGATGTTTAAAAAAATAACTTTAGAGTGTCCGTCTGTCTGTACATAAAAACTGTTTCCTGTGATCATTTTTTAAAGAATTTTTCAAATAAATTTACTTAAAATAGGAACCTAAGTGAAAATGGCCCCAAGTTGGGCCCTTCAGAATGTTGGTTTTGGGCTCTTACCGGTTAAGGGGACTTATGGATTGCTTGCAATACTATGATAAATTGCTTTGTTAAACTTCTGGCGTGAAGTTTTAAGATTATAAATTTTGAATTAATTATAAAAAGAATTAAACATTTCAAATTTTCTTATTTCGGTATGAGCTAAAACAGAGAAATTTTCAATGTAAACAGGAGGTTTATCCTCTGTGAAGTCATTTTCTGAAAACTTTTTTAATTTTTCAGGCCCAACTTTCAATTATAAAATAAAAATCACACTTTAGTATGAAGGTATGTTAAAATGTCATGTCTGGCTAGTCCTGTTTTGAAAAATTCGGTGTAATAATACTGACCTAAATTTTCTGTTTTCAAAATTTGTGAAAACTTCTTCATACTGTTGAAAGATTCATGTCTGTCTATATCTGTGGTGCACAGCGTAAAAACACCTTTGCAAAACGGACACCTTTCTTGACAAAATAATTTGTAGTTGTATCATATGTAACTCGATTTTGAAAATTTTTAAAGTTTTTTGAAGGAGAAGAATTGATTACTTTAAGTGCAAATTATAAAAAATACATTCCGTAGACTCCTAAAACCCAACGGCGATAAAGAAATGCCCAATACGACAAATAAGAGGTAAAGTTCTCGGCGGCCTGAAACATAAAATGACACAATTAATAGGAACTAAAACCTACTTACAAAATAATTGTAGCCTTAACCATTTAATTAAAAAATAATTTTTGAAAAATTCAGTGTTCAGTTTCAAATAATAAATCTCATCTGTCCTCACCGGATTATTAAGAAAATGAATACAATAAAATCGGCAACGTAAAAGACATAAGTTATAAACGGAAATTGAACGCGAAATTATTCCTAAAATTACAAGTAACAAAGGTAGGCATGCAAAATTTGCGCATATTCTCTCCCGAGTAGCGAGAGACCTTTTCAAAAATTTGTAAATTCTTTTCTCTTTTTTTTTTTTTAAAAAAAAAAATTCTATTCCTGAAATTAATACCAGGGTGCCAGGAGAAGGTTACACTTGGAATATTGGAAATTTTGGGTTATCAAAAATATTAATCACACCCATTTCAACCCCTCATGGGAAAAAGTTTTATAAGCATGCTAATGCAACACTAGAACACGTTTTTCTATGGGTGTGCGATCACGTGTTTCAATGTATATTGCATTTGATACAAGCTTTTCGGAATTTGTTAGATGCTTATGACAGGTAATTTAAATGCGACCGAAAAATGCCAGCCTTAATAGAAAATTGTTATTCCCATTTCCATTTTTAATGTAAAACCAATTGAAGTGGATCCTCTGCCCTTTTGGACTTAAGTTCGTAAAACAGAAATGTTGTTGGATCTTATACAGCATACCTGACATAAATTTAAAATTATTTTAAGAACCCAATAATGAGCCTGTAAATGAAAATTACAACCGCGTCCGTATCAAATTTTAATTTCAAACGTGCGTTCGTTATCAAATTTCGTAAAAATCAAATTAATTTTTTGAAAAATTTAATACATGTCTTTCTAATGCAAAGTTTAAGTAAAAAGATCCAAAATTATTTTTGAAGTTTATGGTGAACTCTGAAAACGGAGTAAATAATTGATTTGAAGGAAAAACGATGATAAAGCAATATGAACTGCTGTAATACCACACATTTTTCATAAAAATTTCTGTTGCCCACTTATTGCAAAATTTCGCTAAAACTTTTTTTATTTTACAAAATAGTTTGTGCCCAACAACATAACCGAAAGGCGGAAAATAGTTGGCGTGTTAATACATATATCTTGGTTTTCAGTCATTTCCCCAACCCAAAAGAGTTATAAACAAAAACATACATTTTTCGCTCCAAGATGGCGGCGTTTTGTTTTTAACATTTTGTAGGATACGACGCGAGTTTTGATTCCCAGCCCTGTTAATACCAGGTATTGGGAAAAAATATTTACATGGGTCATATTTAACTGTCTATCCCTGAAAAAGGTTTTAAGAATTTATATTTAAAATAGATAAAACTATAATTGATTTTGAGAAGCTATACTCTTAGCAGGGTTTTATATTTTTATGTGAGGCAACAGACATATGCTTTAACAAAAACAACCCGAATTGTTTTACCAAGGCGCCAAGGGGGAAAATATTTTGATATATACACTGAAAACACAACTGATTTTAACAGCATTTCAACTGATGAATATGGACCTCCATCAGTAATTAAAAACCATGATTGATGCTCCATCTTTAGTAGTTAACTGAAATCTTTCAAAATTGGAAATGGGTGTTCCCAAAAATTAAATCGAGGCCAAGAGTAAAATCCACACTAAGGATTTTAAACAGTCGCTAATGTTTTGTTTAATTTTGTAGGGAATTATTTTGAGGGCACAAACAGATAAGCCCAAAAATCAAAATGTTTTTTGGCAAAAGATTTCGTCTGCTGAAAACCGTGGACTTCGCAAAAAAATTCGCGCAAAAGGGTAAGCTTTTAAAATTAGGATTTTAAAAACTTAACATATACACCTAAATAATTTTCTTCTTTTCCCAATGAATACAATATTTTTATTAGTTACATGTTTTACATATTCATCCTCCCCCTCACCCTTGGGTTTTCAAATCCGCAGGGGACTTTGGATTCTTTCATGTGAGGAAGCTATCCAGCTAGCTTACGCAATGTTGGTGGTTCTACTTAGGTGCCCGTTCATGCCTGAAATAATATCCGGAAGCGCACCTGAGGTCTTCCTCCACAAGTAAAGCTGGAACATCGCCATATGACAGTGTTGGTGCAAGGTAAAACCCAACCAAAATAAAAACAAAAACATACTCATCCTTAGTCCACTGAATCATCTATTTGATTGTAATTTCATTGTTATTTTTTCTCTGCTAATTTAGAAATCCTGTAGTAGTAGTAGTTGCCAAGTTACCAGACTACTTATCCCACATAATTTCTGACTCAGAAAAAAGGAGAAACATGACCATTTTGCACTCAATTTGTGAACCGAAGGTTCAGGGTGAGCTATTAGTATTAAAGGGGGATACTCCGGTGTCCGGTGTTTCCCGTCAACAATCATCTTCTGTAAAACTGATGGGCAAATCTACCTAAAATTTGGTCAGTAGCATCCATGTGACAGTCACACTTAAATTTGCACATGTCATCTCAATTGGTCTCTTTTAGGGGTCAACAGATCTAAAACTAGAAAAACCTTTAAACATCTTCTATTAAATTAAATTATGAATGACCACCAAAATTTGTCTGAAGCATTCTTAGGTACACTATAGCCTCATTATAATGCTCATGTTGGGGTCCAATGTTTCAACATCGCGTTCTAACTATATGCACCCATTAGAACGCTCATTGCGAAATTACCGCATTACCCCACCCACCGACTATACATATAACGCTGACGATTTTTACTTACTGTTCAATGAATATCGACATTATCTTTTTCTTAAACAATTCATGATGTAAAGATATATATTATTATATTCAGAAATAAAACTAATTATATTTAAAAGAAACAAAAAAACTTTCGAACGAAACCCATAAATCATGAATGTAGTGTTACCAGACCCTCCTGACTGTGTTTTTGATGTATTTTGTATTTTAGTCATTGCCATGCACTTTGAACTTTATGGTTGGCATAATGTGTTTTGATTGGTTGTTAGTTAGCAGTTAGCCTTAAGTTGTGTCCCCTAGTTAATCAAATGCCATTTACTTCCTGTCTTGGCCGTTCTATTTACAGTGCAGGATTTTAAATTGATTTTGGGCTTGTGTGGGTTATTTAATTTAGCGTGGTTTGCATGCCACGGGTATGTGTGTGAACTTTAGTTTATTTATACTCACCACCGGTTGTCCATGTCACAGTTATGATATGAATTTCAGATTTTGGAAACAATTTGATGCCTGACTGATGGCCAGGTAGAACAACAAAAGAGCGAATAAACGCTAACCTGGTCATGTTTTTCACACCTTTGGCGCTCATGAATGTCCTAATTACAATTGTTTATTGTACATGACTGTCAAATTGAACAAGCGTTATAGCAAATATGGCGCGCTATAAATCTAGATCTACATATTTTTTTTTTTGGGGGGGGGGGGGTGGGGGGGAGCCAAGGTCTATGAGCGCTATACTGAGATTAGTGCTATAATGAAGAGCGATATATCAAGGCTACAGTGTACTGTGAAATCGGTAATCGTGGGCATGAAATTGGAAATATGTTTAAACCTCTCCTACAGAACTATTTGATGGATGATCACCAAATTTTGTCTGTAGCAGTCTTAGGTAGTGTTTTATCAAGTTTGCTCATATTAATTTGATTTGCCCTGTTTAAGGGCAGCAAATGCTTAAAATAGAAAAACCTTTGAACATCATCTCCTCCCAGGCTTTGGCTTGCCCAGCTATTTACTATACTGTACATGTATATTTAAAAGAAAATCAAATGAAAAACAATAAAAGAATATATAGAATTCTGTACCTACCAATGAAATTTTAAGTGTCATTTCTAGTCAGCCACCGCCATTTTTAGTGTAACTCAATGATAATATGCGGGGTTTTCCAATAATAAACAATCACAACTTTTCTGATTAATAATTAATTGCCTAGTACTGCAAGTTAAAAAGGAAGCGTTGCATGAAATACCTAATGAAACCTTTAAAACAGGGGAAAAAAATTTTTTTTAAACCGACTTCTTCGTTCATAGGCTTTGCCTAATTTCATATTATGGGGAAGTCGAAACTGCGGGCCCAGGCTTTGGCTTGCCCGGCTATAGACTACATGTGTATATTTAAAAGAAAATTTAAAAAAAAAAAAAACAATTAAAAAATATATAGTTTTCTATACCTATAAATTAAATTTTCTGTGTCATATCTAGTTGTGCATCACTATTTTCATTGTAACTCAATGATTTCAGGAGGAAAGCGGTGAATGAAATACTAAATGACACCTTTAAAACTAAAAATGAACAATTATTTTAATTGATTTTCCAGTTCATAATCTTTGCCTAATTTCATATTAATGAAAACATTCAAAATTCTAAGAACTCTAGAATTTTCTGTGAGTCCTTTTTTTCAGTGTGTATACTAATTGTTTTCTAAATAGGAAAAAGACCAGACCATTGTAGCTCTCCAAAATGAAGAGTTTTATGAGGGAGATAATCCACTCAGTGAAAGTGGGGAAACAGAGAGAGTATCTAGGGGAGATGATTCAGACAGCAGTGAAGTGGAATTGGAGGAGGATGAAGAGGAAAAGTGGGGAAGATATCGGGTATTATTTGAAATTATTATTTTGGCAGGAAGTTTAATAACATAGCCTGTAAACATACTGTTGATCATTTGCAGACAACTTTTGTAGGAATGGCCGGAAACTCACCTTGTTACCATGACAACTTCATTATAACTTTGTCATATAGATACCAGTAACAAGTTGTTAAGATTCTGACTCATAAATTTTGCTGTTTACTCATATTTCTAAAGAGTTGAAAGAAATCATGCTTTTGTTATTAACATCTTTTCTGTTTATACAACTTTTTCCTTTGCCCCTGACAGTTTTACTGGTGTTGGTAGTTTTATTGATAACCAATGTCCCTGAGTTCAAAAATGACAAGAGCTTCAATATTTAATATGTAGCATGAGCTCTATTAAATGTATTTTAGTCATGCCCCTTAGATTCAGATATGAAATATGCATTAAAATAGATTTAAAGCAGCATGCCTCAAGATTCATGCTAATTTTCTTGAAAATGTTGAAATGGATCTAAAAGTAAAATATTGTGTAATGAACAAAGTAAATAATTTACATATTGGAAACTGTACTTACAATACTCATAAATTACAGAAAGAGGTCAAGATATGCAAAAATAATCCTTACTGCAGGAGTCACACGGTAGATATTTGGTGATGAATACTGAAAAAAAAACAGTTGTTAATTGTATATAACATGTATAATCAACATCACTAATTCGGCTTCATCACTTATTTCATGGTAATAGTATATTTCCATGTGACAGGTGTTTTTCCTATTTTAGTCATAATCTTAAGCAATTAAATTTTAAGGCAAACAATTTTTTTTATCTACAAGTGTTGTAGTAAAATAGAGCAAGATTTTACTCAATTCTGACAAAAAAGTCTCAAAAACCTGTAAAATTTGTGTCTAACAAAAAGTGATTTTTAAGATGTTTTAGTTTGTAGAAATGATAAATTTTGGGTTGTTTTTTGGGGTGTGGTCAGCTATGCAGAAGCTTGTACGGACTACTCCTTAGAGAATAATTGTGTAATTTCATCCAAACTTTAAAAGAATGATAACAAAGTCTTGTTGTGCATTATGCAGGCATTTTGTGGTTAAATGTTTTCTGTCTGAATAATGGCCCTTTAATTATTGTTATTTCTAAAGTTTGTCCAAACTACTTCTTATACCACTAATGTAATTTCAGTGAAACTTTACTGGATTGATCAGTAGCTCATGTACATACACATATTACACAGGGTTTTCATACATGTGAACTTTTTTCAATGTTCAAGGGGGAGAAATTACACAGGGTTTTCATACATGAGAACTTTTTTCAATGTTCAAGGGGGAGAAATTACACAGGGTTTTCATACATGTGAACTTTTTTCAATGCTCAAGGGGGAGAAATTACACAGGGTTTTCATACATGTGAACTTTTTTCAATGTTCAAGGGGGAGAAATTACACAGGGTTTTCATACATGTGAACTTTTTTCAATGCTCAAGGGGGAGAAATTACACAGGGTTTTCATACATGTGAACTTTTTTCAATGCTCAAGGGGGAGAAATTACACAGGGTTTTCATACATGTGAACTTTTTTCAATGTTCAAGGGGGAGAAATTACACAGGGTTTTCATACATGTGAACTTTTTTCAATGCTCAAGGGGGGGGAAATTACACAGGGTTTTCATACATGTGAACTTTTTTCAATGTTCAAGGGGAGAAATTACACAGGGTTTTCATACATGTGAACTTTTTTCAATGTTCAAGGGGGAGAAATTACACAGGGTTTTCATACATGTGAACTTTTTTCAATGTTCAAGGGGGAGAAATTACACAGGGTTTTCATACATGTGAACTTTTTTCAATGTTCAAGGGGGAGAAATTACACAGGGTTTTCATACATGTGAACTTTTTTCAATGTTCAAGGGGGAGAAATTACACAGGGTTTTCATACATGTGAACTTTTTTCAATGTTCAAGGGGGAGAAATTACACAGGGTTTTCATACATGTGAACTTTTTTCAATGTTCAAGGGGGAGAAATTACACAGGGTTTTCATACATGTGAACTTTTTTCAATGTTCAAGAGGGAGAATTTACTTCAAAAAGAGGGAGATTTTTTAATTGCCAATAGACATAGTAGGAAATGTTGAAATGAAAAAGAGGGAGATTTCTATTTTTTTTATAACACCCCTTATTCTAAGAAAAATATTTAAAAATTTGACAGGAGGAAGAGGGAGTCTCCTGCTCAAATTGGGAGAGTTCACATGTATGGGTTTTACGCTTGAATGATATTTTGCCAAGTTATGGCCCTTTAATAAAAAAAAAGTGTTTTGGCCTGTTAATGATTTTTATATCTCCTGCTACACAGTATCTGCAATATGCCATTGACTATCATGAGGTGACACATGTGATCACTGATCGCTCTTGTTATTGTGCCAAATGACCCAAAAAACACTTTTAACTCAAATCATCTAAGAATTGCACTGAATCTACTAAATCACTAATGTGCACTTAAAATTTAGTTCTGAGTATATATTTCTTTATAATCCTTTGCAGATTTTCCCATTTTAAGTGTTTCACTTAAGAATGTAAGAATTTCACTATGTAAGAATTTCAAATTTTATGTTTTTAGCCTTTTCGATCTCAGTTGAGTTCCATTAATTGATTACATGTAATTCTATAATAATGATAATAATAATAACGACTTTATTATGCTCCCCGAAAAATTTCGGGAGAGTGTATAGTCGTCGGGTCGTCCGTCCGTCAGTCCGTACGTCCTGAATTCATGTCCATAACTTTGTTATTTGAAGTTGGATTTTAAAACTATTTCACAGAAATGATCACTATACTGAGACGATGTGTCGCACACAACATTTGGGTTGCTACATTGAAGGTCAAGGTCACAGCATGACCTTGCAGCAAAATCGTGTCCAGTCCATAACTAGGGTATTTGAAGTCGGATTTTAAAACTATTTCACAGAAATGATCACCATATTGAGATGATGTGTCGCACGCAATATTTGGGTCGTTATCTTGAAGGACAAGGTCACAGCATGACCTTGCAGCAAAATCGTGTCCAGTCCATAACTAGGGTATTTGAAGTCAGATTTTAAAACTATTTCACAGAAATGATCACCATATTGAGACAATGTGTCATGTGCAACATTTGGGTCGCTTCCTTGAAGGTCAAAGTCACAGCATGACCTTACAGCAAAATCGTGTCCGGCCCATAACTTCGTTATTTGAAATCGGATTTAACAACTATTTCACAGAAATTATCACCATATTGAGACAATGTGTCGTGCACAACATTTGGGATGTTTTTACACTTTGAACTTTGTCTGTGACATAACTCTAACACTACAAGAGGTATCCCTTCCTGTGTCCAAAACCTATTCGAGAAGCTTCACCCGGTTCAACCGGCTCTTGTTTAAAAGAGGGAACACAGTTAAGCAAGCCCAGTCTTCCCTATGAGCCTCTTTCATAATATACATGTACATATTACATACAGTTACAATGAATGTATAAACAACAAAATATGAACAGATATTATAAAACATACAAAAACAAAAGAAGAAAAATAAGTAAACAGTTTGCAACATGACATTAAATTCATCAGCAATTTGTGTGATTTGAAATTACATCACATCTTGAAGCATTTGATTCCCACCAGAAAACCACCACTTTAAATGATTATTTTTGAATGTTTTTAAGTTGGTGGAATTTCTTACATTTAAAGGTTGGGAGTTCTAAACCTTTGAGTCTGAATAAAGTGATATTCTGCAGAAATCAAGTCTAGGTTTTGGGATCGAAAGTAGTCTTTGATCATATGATCTTAGTTGTATATTTTTTGTGTTGATAATTCTAATTGCACTTACTTGTTTATTTGAATGGGGACAAAACTTAAAATAGCTGAAGATGTCAGTTAACTAATGAAACACCATCTGGTGTCAGCAAGACATTTTTCTTTCTAAATTTGATACTTCTATGTATCTTTTGACTTTTATGAGGGAAATATTTGTATGGATTGTTTTTGATACATTTCAAAGGTTACATGAAACACAGTTTCATACAAACTGTGAAAATGAAAAAAAGTGTTAGGCTTTTGTTTCAACATTGATTGAGTATATTCTTTTCTATAGCCTAGCCTTGTCTTTTATGTGAAAATGTCCATTGTCATAAAAAATTTCAGAATAAAAAAGTCATTATTATTGAGGCAGGACAAAATACACAAAGGGAGTGGTGACCTAGTTGTTAAGATGTCTGGCACTCAACCCAGGTTCAAGCCTTACTCGGATTACAACTGTTTTTCATATGACCAGCTTTTGGTTAGTTCCATGATGAGGGCTTGTTTTAAGATAGAATACATTACATTTTGAGATAGAATACAATTGATTTTAAGATAAAATATAGTTGATACAGTAGTTGTGCTCCCCAAAGGGTGAGCATATAGTCACCGCTTTGTCCATCGGTCCGATTTTTGTCCAGGACATAACTTTGAAACCAAAAGAGGTATCAACATGAAACTTTCTAGGTAGATAGATCTTATTAGGTAGATGTGCAGTGCAGAAGAACCATAACTTAATTTTCGAGTTATTGCCCTATGTTCCTTTTTACACTTTGAACTTTGTCTGAGACATAGCTCTGACCCATAAGAGGTATCAACAAGAAACTTTGAAGGTAGATAGATCCATCAAATTGCCGTGTTGACTTTATAAGTTATTATTTTATTTTTGTAGAAATCACTAAAGTATGACTCTGTACACAAAGTAAGAATGACCAGTACAATCAGTGTGTGTTATCTCGGATTGATGTATACCAACCCCATGACAACAGTGACTGATCTCATCAGGTAAAATATTCAAATACAAATGCATTTTCTTTCTTTTTATCTGCTCATTAAAAAAAATGTCATATGGTATTGCCCTTGGCATGCGGCATCAAGACTGACTTTTTGATAACCTTCACCTTCAAACAAAAGGTTAATAAGTTTCCATGAAATTTGCCAAAAAACTTTGTGTGTTGTAAGTTTATGTGAAGACCTCCCTTAGTATTGCTTTCCCCCTAGAGTCAAGGGTCACTGTTACTAAAATTAGAAAATTTTGTTTCCAGTTAGTAACTAGACTTTGGAATGAGATAATTCAATGACCTTGCTTGGGATTGCTTCTGAGCCCTCTGGTTCAAGGTCAAGGTCACTGTTACTAAAAATATAAATTTGGTTTTTGGTCAGAAACTAGAGTTTGGATTAAGATCATTCAATGAAAATAGGTATGTGGTAAACATATGTGAAGACTTCACTTGGGATTACTTATTTTCCCTAGGGTCAAGGTCACTGTTACTAAAAGTAGGAAAACAGTTTCTGCTCAATAACAAGAGTTAGGAATGAGATCATTCAATGTAACGTGGTGTATAACGTAGTGATGAGCCGATTAGCGGGTATAATCTATTACCTTCTAGAAAAGTCCAACCGATTCCGATAATCGATTGTGTTTTCTCAGAATCGATCATGGGTATGAATACAGTATAGTCGAATCTTTAGAAATTTCCTATCCAGGGCCATCCATAAAAAATTGTTTGTTTGTAGTGCTCCGACCGACCCATGAAAATTGCCCCGACTCAAAAAATTTTTTACACCTTCGAGGATTTTTTTTTTTTAAACCATCATGCACCCATTCTATTAAAAAAAGAACTTTCTCCAATAACTTTTCAGACAAATTTTGAACTGAGAAGTAGAAGAGTAAAGAATGTTATCCCAAAACCAAAATAAACACACGCTTTCCAAAATTTGACCCCGAACATAGGCGATTTCACATCGCCAGAAACCCTAAAATTTCGCAAAGGGCATAAAAATCCTCAGTTTCCAAGCCAAACATGTGAATGAATTGTTCTTTAGTTATTTAACCAACATTAAATCTTATAAAAGTCAATCCCCTTTTGAAGATATTAGCATCCCCTTTTGAAGATATTTGCTAAAATAATTGCCGATCGGATGAATCTCTTACACACTGTGTGAAGCTGTACACTTACAAACTTGCTTGCATGATTTCAGTCGGCCATTTTCCCTAGCCATGTAAGATAACTCCCTGTTTCCCTGTCTAAAATTCCACCAAATTATTCCCCTTTCAAATGAACTCAAAGAAGGGACATTTTAAAAAGACTTTGTATTTATTTATTCGATTTTTTGTTCAGAAACGGACAATTTTTTCTTTACCTTTGTTTAATTTGCTTTCTATCTATATATGGTTCCTATGGTAAACATATGAGTTTTGATGGTAAACAAATGAATTTTCTGAACCGAAAGTAATCTAACACACAGCGTTGCTGTCATCACATGTAAACAATACATTAAATCGGTAAGAATATTGAGATATTTGTTTGACTATCAGTTTCAAATGGAAAATACTAATATGGAAAACAGCTATGTGTAGTTTATGTGTATTGTTTTAATGTGTTTGTCTGATTTAGTTGTAAAAGCCATGTACACTTAGTGTCGCTTCATAGCAACCGAGTTTAAACGTGAGCGGTAACTGAACGAGATATGGCAAAGCGCATGCTCGTGCACTGACTTCCGCTCTATCGAAATACTGCATATACATATAGCGAAAGTTCGTAAGTGCTGTACTCGATTTTCCTACTCATTTCACTAAACGCTGCCTATATATACATACAGTATATGGAAATGATACCCTCATGATGGTATTTTTACAAATATAAAGTTTTGTTCTTTAGACTTTAGAGTGAACATATTTAACCAGAATAAAATTTGATTTATTTTTGGTATAAAAGTGAAAAAACGATTGCAACCTTGCTTCAAAGATAATATACATACATCAATGAATGTGAAAATGGACTACCCTCCGTAACCATAGGCCACCATTGTATACATATATTTTTACACAAAATAATACCAGAAGAACTTTATTGTTGACATAAATTAATTTAAATCATTTTTCCATTCATGATTGTCATAAAATGAGGTTGCACTAAAACTTGTTGAAAAATACAAGTTATGTGATAAAATTTTCGCAGGAAAATCGCTGGATGGGTCTTTTTCTGATACTTTTAAATAAGTTATACCTGTGTTTTCTTCATAAGAATGATAATTATTCATAAATTTTACCTTTTCCTAAATTGTACTTTAATAGCCACATTTTTAGCTCAATTTTTTTTTTTTTTGAAAAAAAAAAGTAGAGGTATTGTTATAGTCCCAGCGCCGTTGCCGTAGCCGTTGCCGTCTGCAAACTTGTACCTGGATCATAAATTTTTTATTTCTTGATGTATTGTCTTCATACTTGGCCACAACAACCCTTGGGACAAGACCTTTCAGTAGACCACACTAACCTTGACCTTCATCCATAAATGACCTTGACCTTCAAGGTTAAAAGTCCAAATTTTGCTTGTTCATGCTGTTATTGGCTGTAACTTTGTTATTTTTGAATGGATTGTCTTCAAACTCGAACATAATATTCTTCAAGGATATCCCTTAAAATAACCAGACAGACCTTGACCTTCTCTCATAAATGACCTTGACTTTGAAGGTCAAATTATTGAAATATTCATTTTTTTGGCTATTATTGGCTGTAACTTTGTTATTAGTCCCCTACCAGTTTAACCGGAGGGGACTTTAGGTTTAGTCCGTCCGTCTGTCCGTCCGTCTGTCTGTCAGTCCGTCCACAAAACTTGATCCCGCAATAACGCAAAAAGTACTAAAAATATTTTTATGAAACTTGATATATGGACAGATGGCAGTATGGAGATTATGCACGTCTTTTTCTTTTGTTCCTATGTTGAAAATTCTGGTTGCTATGGCAACTAAATAGTTTGAAAATATGGCAAATTTAACACATAAACTGAATCCAGTGATAACTCAAAAAGTACTGAAAATATTTTTATGAAACTTGAAATATGGGTAGATGGCAGTCTGGAGATTATGCACATCTTTTTCTTTTCTTCCTTTGTTGAAAATTCTGGTTGCTATGGCAACAAATAGCCTGAATTTCAAGATTTCTGATTTAAATTTTTCAGTTTTTTCACTATACGTTCTTTATTTCTTAAGGTGTTTACTTCAAACTTTAAATATAAGTTTCTGGTCATCAACCACATCATAATTATGTGACAAGGTTTACAACTCTAGCACAAAAATTATCAGTATTACCTCCCTTGAACTTAGAATTTTATGGAAAAAATTTAATGTTGTCTTTTTTAAAATGTCTTTTTTTAAATAACTTCTTTAGTTCCTAATGTATCTACTTCAAACTTCATATATATGTTTCTTATTATCACTCAACATTTTTGAGAAGGTTAGATACTCTAGCAAGACTATTTCCAGAATTATGTCCCCCTTGAACTTAGATTTCTTTCGAGAAATTGGTATTTTTTACTCCAACTTCTTCATTCCTTATAGGATTTACTTTAAAATCCCACATTGTAATAATATGACAAGGTTGTATAAACTTAATTTCCTTACTAGGCAGGGAAACTTAACACATTACTGTGATATAGACAAACTTATAACTCAAAAGATTTAAGTTCATTCATGTCATTCATTCACTGGTAAAATTGAATGGCCAATGGCCCATCAGAATGTTGCTGGGGTTCTAACCGGTAGGGGACTTATGAATTGCTTGCAATACTATGATAATTGCTTGTTTTTGAATGGATTGTCTTGAAACTTGAACAAAATAATCTTCAAGGATATCCCTTAAAAATAACCAGACAGACCTTGACCGTCACTCATAAATGATCTTGACTTTGAAGGTCAAACTATTGAAATATTCATTTTTTTGGCTATTATTGGCTGTAACTTTGTTATTTTTGAATGGATTGTGTTGAAACTTGAACATAATAATCTTCAAGGATAACTCTTAAAAATAACCCAACAAACCTTGACCTTCACTCATTAATGGCATTGTCTTTGAAGGTCAAATTATTGAAATTTTCATTGTTTTGGCTGTAACTTTGCTATTATTGAAGGGATCAACTTCATATTATAACAGCCCATTCTTAAGTGTTAATCAAACCCAAATTTGCTTGGGCTCTTTAATGACCTTGACCTTGAAGGTTAATCATCATCATCAACAACAACAACAACAACATTGCGTGTTACTAATTTAGAATTGCGTGTTACTATTTTTAGAATTGTGTGTTACTATTTTTAGAATTGTTACTATTTTTAGAATTGCCTGTTACTATTTTTAGAATTGCGTGTTACTATTTTTAGAATTTCGTGTTACTATTTTTAGAATTGCATGTTACTATTTTTAGAATTGCGTGTTACTATTTTTAGCTCGACTATTCGTAGAATAATCGAGCTAATGCAGTCACCAATTTGTCGGCGTCGGCGTCCCTGTGGTTAAGTTTTTGTATGTAAGCTGGTATCTCCATAACTACTGAAGGGAATGGATTGAAACTTCACACACTTGTTCTCTGTGATTATCTAAGATGATTGGCACAAGTCCCATAACTCTGATTTGCTTTTCTTCATAATTATGCCCCTTTTTCGACTTAGAAATTCGTGGTTAAGTTTTTGTATGTAAGCTGGTATCTCCATAACTACTGAAGGGAATGGATTGAAACTTCACACACTTGTTCTCTGTGATTATCTAAGATGATTGGCACAAGTCCCATAACTCTGATTTGCTTTTTTACATAATTATGCCCCTTTTCGACTTAGAAATTTGTGGTTAAGTTTTTGTATGTAAGCTGGTATCTCCATAACTACTGAAGGGAATGGATTGAAACTTCACACACTTGTTCTCTGTGATTATCTTAGATGATTGGTACAAGTTCCATAACTCTGATTTGCTTTTTTACATAATTATGTCCCTTTTTCGACTTAGAAATTCTTGGTTAAGTTTTTGCGTGTAAGCTGGTATGTCCATATTAACTACTGATGGGAATGGATTGAAACTTCACACACTTGTTCTCTGTGATTATCTAAGATGATTGGTACAAGTCCCATAACTCTAAATTGCTTTTTTACATAATTATGCCCCTTTTTCGACTTAGAAATTCTTGGTTAAGTTTTTGCGTGTAAGCTGGTATCTCCATAACTACTGAAGGGAATGGATTGAAACTTCACACACTTGTTCTCTGTGATTATCTAAGATGATTGGCACAAGTCCCATAACTCTGATTTGCTTTTTTACATAAAAATGCCCCTTTTTCGACTTAGAAATTCTTGGATAAGTTTTTGTATGTAAGCTGGTATCTCCATAACTACTGAAGGGAATGGATTGAAACTTCAAACACTTGTTCTCTGTGATTATCTAAGATGATTGGCACAAGTTCCATAACTCTGATTTGCTTTTTTACATAATTATGCCCCTTTTTCGACTAAGAAATTCGTGGTTAAGTTTTTGTATGTAAGCTGGTATCTCCATAACTACTGAAGGGAATGGATTGAAACTTCACACATTTGTTCTCTGTGATTATCTTAGATGATTGGCACAAGTCCCATAACTCTGATTTGCTTTTTTACATAATTATGCCCCTTTTTCGACTTAGAAATTCTTGCTTAAGTTTTTGCGTGTAAGCTGGTATCTCCATAACTACTGAAGGGAATGGATTGAAACTTCACACACTTGTTCTCTGTGATTATCTAAGATGATTGGCACAAGTCCCATAACTCTGATTTGCTTTTTTACATAAAAATGCCCCTTTTTCGACTTAGAAATTCTTGGATAAGTTTTTGTATGTAAGCTGGTATCTCCATAACTACTGAAGGGAATGGATTGAAACTTCACACACTTGTTCTCTGTGATTTATAATCTAAGATGATTGGCACAAGTCCCATAACTCTGATTTGCTTTTTTGCATAATTATGCCCCTTTTTTATCCTAGAAATTCTTGGTTAAGTTTTTGCGTGTAAGCTGGTATCTCCATAACTACTGAAGGGAATGGATTGAAACTTCACACACTTGGTCTCTGTGATTATTTAAGATGATTGGCACAAGTCCCATAACTCTGATTTACTTTTTCGCATAATTATTCCCCTTTTTCGATTCATAAATTTGTGGTTAAATTTTTGTATGTAAGCTGGTATCTCCATAACTACTGAAGGGAATGGATTGAAACTTCACACACTTGTTCTCTGTGATTGTATTGAAACTTGAAGGGTTTGTACCTTTTCGTACAATTTTATGTATTCATATAGGTAAGCATTATTATACTGAATGAAACACCCTTGTGACAAATTTTCGAATAGTCGAGCGTTACTGTCCTCCGACAGTTCTTGTTAGAATTGCGTGTTTCTATTTTTAGAATAGCGTGTTTCTATTTATAGAATTGCGTGTTTCTATTTTTAGAATTGCGTGTTTCTATTTTAAGAATTGTGTGTTTCTATTTTTAGAATTGCGTGCTGCTATTTATAAAATTGCATGCTGCTATTCATAGAATTGTGCTATTCATAGAATTGTGCTATTCATAGAATTGCGTGTTGCTAGTTATAGATTTGCGTGTTGCTATTCATAGAATTGTGCTATTTATAGAATTGCGTGTTGCTATTTATAGAATTGCATCTTTCTATTTATTGAATTGCGTGTTTCTATTCATAGAATTGCGTGTTTCTATTTATAGAATTGCTATTTCTACTCATGTGACAAGACAGACCAACTAAATTTATAAAAAGGAAACGTTAAGATATGTTCAAACCTTTCTATGTTTGCTTTTAGAAAAAGTAAAAAGTCGAGCGTTGCCCCCGCCGGGGGTGGCTCTTGGCAATCTTTGTTGCAAACAATTTTACAAATCATGCACTATTTATTTTTTTCTTTTGTTTTTGTTCTTTTTTTCATTCCTTGTAATTGTCCATTTATCTGACAGATACTATAACTATATTTCCTTTCGAACACCCAAATGGGTTTATCTAATTGTTGCCCAATGTTATTTTAATCCCACTTTCAAAACAAACTCCAGGCTCCATGACCTGTTGATGATTGTGAACAATTACACACTATACATGTACAGTACGCTCACCGCGGCTTTTGCCTTTTCCGCGATACCACCGCGGACGATTTTTTTCTACTGTGGACAAACGCGGTGGAGGTCCGCGATAAAAACAATCATTTCCCCCGCGATCCATGGGGTCTAGTTGTTTCCACCGCGGACCAAAATCCGACGATTGCAGTCATATTATCGTTAAAATCAGTCATTCGTGTTTTGCGGGGTAACGCGGGGGTAAGAATAAATAAATCTAAGAAAAGAAAAAGTAAACAAACAAAAAAACTTATATAAGTCTATGACCGTGGATATGCTTTTATTTTAACATGAAGAATAAGTAATTTATACGCAGTCCTTGCATTTTTAAAATAATTTTAATTGTTTATTTTCTCATCGCCAGAACCCACGGCAAACTATCCGTATATTCTGCTTTTTAATACCAATACCGGTATAAGGCCTGGGTTACTGAGGATGCCTTTTCTTTGATATAAAAGATATTTTTTTGGTTATGATACAGTTCTAATTTTAACAGTACATTTCTTACTACATCCCCATGTTTTTTTCATGTCTTGCAACAAAAATAACAGCACCCCAAATTTTTACAATTTACGATGAAATATTAGAATAGAGTTCAGGGGCGTAGCTAGGGCAATTTTAAATATACGTACAAATGTACATGCAGGAGGTAAAGGGGGCCACGTAGGCCCCCTTGCAGGTCCAGGGCAGAGCCCTGGTGGGGGTTCAGGGGGCAAAGCCCCCGAAAGCTCCGCGGGTTTAGTCATTTGAGGATGATTCGATTATACAATATCACGTGCATTTAATGTCACATAAATGTGGTTTTAATCCTAAAAAAAGGCAATTTTATTAGACTTAAGATTACACCCAGGGAGATACTAAACGCTGGATCTTTCTAACTTAAATGAGACTTGTAGAGGTAGGTGAAAATCTTGTTTTTCAACAAATCTGAGAATGTTATGCCAAGTAGAACATCTTTCTCGTTGTTTTGGATTTTTCCTTCACTATAAATTTCAACTGAAATTTTACTCGCCAATCTCAGAATGTAACACGCGTTGCATCAGATTTTTTTTCTTGTCGGTCACCATATTTTTAATTTTCTATATATAAAACAACTTAACGAAAAACAAACACTCAGATTAAAAGAAAATGAATAAGCCTTGCATGTATTAAATATGTACGAGTACATGTGTATTAACAACACATGGGTTATTTTTGGCCCTTGACGGTTCTTGTTGGTAAATAGGGATACTCATTTGTATAAAAAAAATATGTTTACACCTGTAACTGATTGAACGTTGAACGATCGGATTTACTGGAAAAATTCGGAAAATACCTGTTGAAATAACTTTTTTGGTAGCAAAACGGGCCCCGAACAGCTTGTCATTCTATTCACACGGACATAAATGCATTATTACGTTAACTTAAATAATCGGGGTCAGGGAAAAAATACAGGTTGCAATAAATTTTGACTAGCGGTACGGCCCCGGACGCTAGCTGTTGCAACTTCTGAAATTGACGTCCAAAAACATTCTGAAATGGAAAATAAAGGCAAATAAATTATTTTAGCAGACTCTAATATAAATTCTTAACTGTACTATTACATGTTTTTCATAAAGTTTACAAGTTCCATTAAAAACTAGTAAAATTCAATCCTTTTCACGATAAATACCACCGCGGTCCACGGAGATTGACCACTCCGTTCCCCCGCAATTAACCACAGTGTTCCGCTGGGGAAACGCTTACGGCTGTAGATTTATGTCCGCGGTGGTGAAAAATTTTCTGTCCGTGGGGACACGCGGACAATATTTGAGCAAATTTTCGTCCGCGATGAGTCACGTCTGCGGGGACACCCGGGTTTTGCAAAAGCCGCGCTGAGCGTACTGTACACAGCAGGTGGCGTAGATTTTTCTACACAATACACTGCCAAATATGGTAAGTACACACCACTGTGTGACAGATGTAATGCACATAAGGATCTATTATTATGCTGGCTAGTGAATGGAGTTAATTAACTAGGTTAATACAGTAGTGGCAAGATAATCTAAATTTTCAATGTACCCTAAAAATTTAACACAAAAAAATCAAAGCTAAAAAATTCTGCTGTTAGTCATTTTAATTTCAAATATTTATATTCCAACCAGATTAATATTATTTGCAGGATAAGTCCTTTTATTCAATAGTAAGGAGAAATGGATTTGCTACACTCCTCCCTTCTTTGTACATTTAGAATCTGACAATTAAGGGCCAGGAAAGGAAATCTTAGGTAGTCATCAAAGCATCAAAACATCTACTGTACGAGGGATGATCAAAAATTAACTGGACTTTGTAAATGGTTTTTTACCTGTTAAATGAATTTACATAAAAATACACGGAAAATAAATCGGAATGTATTCCCTGAATGATACAAAAAATATCAACAAGAAATATTAACAAAGAAAAAAGTTATGCAGTTATTGGCATGCACATGTAAAGCAATACGGCGCACGGTATAACTTTAAAATTGACGTTAACAACGTCACAAGCGTATTGTCCTTAATGGAGCAGCATTTTACTCATTCACGGAGTAGGCCAATACATGTTACAGTCATGTTATTGATGCGGCGGATCCTCTGCCTATATATATTTCTGTACAAATGGGTATCATATTGTATTGTAAAATAATGGATGATGATAAAGAGCTCATGTAATTACGCAAACTTCCGTTCTTTCCTTCTGTAACTTGATTGTTTAAAAAATTGCACATACAATAAACTATATTATGTATTACAAATAATGTAAAGTAATGTTGCTGAATGATAATGTATCATACATACGAAAAACAATAAGAGATTAATACAACTATGAACAAAATTGTCATTTTTTTTTAAATAGCATTTTTGTGTCGCCTCTACGGAGTAGTGGCGACATATAGGGATCACTTCTCTGTCGTCTGTCTGTCTGTCTGTCTGTCTGTCTGTCCGTCCGTCCGTCACAAAACTTGTCCGGACTACCCCTCATAAACTACTGGTGCAATTTCATCCAAACTTTACAGGAATGATCAGTATCAAGTCTAGTTGTGCATATTGTCAGCATTTTCCGGTTCAATGATTTTTGTCAGAGTTATGGCCCTTTAATAATTTTTAATTTTAAAGTTTGTCCGGACTACTTCTCTTATACCACTAATGCAATTTCAATGAAACTTTACAGGATTGATCTGTAGCTCAAGTCCTTGCGCATATTGCAAGGGTTTTCCGGTTGAATAATTTTTGGCCGAGTTATGGCCCTTTGATAAAAAGGTGTTTTTTTCTGTGTGTTGCCAGATATACAATAGCTTGTCCGGACTACCCCTCATAAACTACTGGTGCAATTTCATCCAAACTTTACAGGAATGATCAGTACCAAGTCTAGTTGTGCATATTGTCAGCATTTTCCGGTTCAATGATTTTTGTCAGAGTTATGGCCCTTTAATAATTTTTATTTTTAAAGCTTGTCCGGACTAGTTCTCTTATACCACTTATGCAATTTCAATGAAACTTTACAGGATTGATCTGTAGCTCAAGTCCTTGCGCATATTGCACGGGTTTTCCGGTTGAATGATTTTTGGCTGAGTTATGGCCCTTTGATAAAAAGGTGTTTTTTTTCTGTGTGTTGCCAGATACGCAAAAGCTTGTCCGGACTAGTACTCCTCATAAGCTACTGGTGCAATTTTATCCAAACTTTACATGATTGATCAGTACCAAGTCTAGTTGTGCACTGTCCGTCTGTCTGTCCGTCTGTCACAAAATTTGTCCCAACATGAAATTGGCCATTATGAGGCGACACATGTGATTACTGATCGCTCTTGTTTTAAATAGATAAAACGCATAGTCGATCTTGAACAATGACACAATTTCTCCATAAGACTACTGCGTAAAATGAGAAAATAATTGATACAATTGTAAACCAAGAATACAATATATGTAATTAATGCATATAAAATAAACAACAACAAAACTGTTACATTGTATGTCTGCTATTATTTGAAATATTAGACAAAGAAAATATCAACAGAAATACATTTGCCTACATATTTTTATTTGTCTAAATACATGTTCAGTATATCATGGCAGACTATATACTGTGTATTGCTACACTCCGTATGCTCAAATTTTGTATCAATTGCAATTAAAAAAAAAAAAAAAAAAATCCCCTACAAAAAGCACTACAAACAAACAATTTTTTAAGGATGGCCCAGTACTTTAACCCATTACTGCATGAGCATTTTGTGAAAAATGGCTGTCATTGAAAAGTCACCCGTTACAAGTTCAAATTACTATAAAATTATAAAAACTGCTTCAATACTAATCAAACTTGGCACAAATGTTGACTGGACCATTGACTTTGTAACAACGTGCACAGTCTTAAAGTTCCTGTTACTATGGCAACGAGGGGACATCTCAAAATTGCCAAAAATCACTATTTTGCTTTGATTTTTTTCCATCAAAATCAATTTCAAAGTGCTGCAACTTCTCAATGGATTGAGATAGCGTCAAAGGCTTTTCAGCGTTGGTTACACGTTACCTTATGATTGATCTGGGGTCATTTTTAGCCCCTCACAAGTCCAAAATTTTCTTGGCCTCCTGATGTATCTTTTGGATACGATGTGCGCCAAAAAAAGTGGTCACTTTTTAAACAACATTTCTCAGACGAAAACAAGTGTTGGGGGCCTTAGTAAGGCATTTTTTCACCATTTAAGCCAACAAAAAGGAGGGGGGTTTGAAAAAGGCGTTAAAAGGCGTGTATATCGTGTAATGGGTTAATGTCAGACTTCATTATATTTTGGAACTGTGTAATGTTTCGCTAATATATTGTCCCCACTTAAGAAAGAACCTATGCCTGTCCAAAAGTTTAAAGTATCCGAAATATCAGATGATTAAAGTTGAATTTTAAGCCATCCTTTAATGCTACTGTATAGAAGGAAAGAGAAGGCCTAGAATATGACATTGACCTTTGAAAACCTTGAAGAAATCTTGTTTCTGGAGTAAAAATTGTTTGCCAGGGAGGGGGGATATTAATCACATTAATCATTTATTCATAGTCGCCATTTTGTCTATTTGTCCTCATTTTATATCTTTGCATACTGACATGTTACCTTGTTTTACAGATGGACACGGCAGAAGAAGATACCTTATATAGATGTCAGAACTATTCTGCCAGAAGATATGAAATTCTGTCTAAATGATTGGCAGCTGTTCGGCTTTGTATGTGAATTTATCATTTGCTTTTAACTTGATATTGGTACCAAAAGACAAAAAAGAGAAAATAAGAATCCCTCAAGAAAGTCCAAAACGGCAAAATTGAAAATGTTGCAGGCTTGGTTTGATTATCCTGTTCATGAACGGTTCTGTCAAGTGCAAACTACATCCACGCCCCCTAGCACTGGCTCAACATTTGGCAAAATTTTGAAACATCTGCAGATATATTCATACGGCGGTTATCATGGAACCTTAAATGTGACACTTCCATGTCATTCCATGAAGATATTAAAATCGAGTGTAGTAAAGATTATGAAAATAATGATTAATTCAAGTGTCTTAAAGATTTGGAAGATAATGATAAAATGGAGTGTAGTAAAGATGGTGGGTGTATTTATCACTCCTATGACAGCTGTAGTTTATTCTGTATAAATGGAAAAAAAGTCACAACGTAACAAGTATTCATGATTTTCACCAGTTTATAGAAATTAAGAACATATTAGCCAGCAAATATTTCATCAACCGTATGTCTCTTGGTAACCAGATGGATATGATCAATTATATAGGTTACTATAAATAGGAAATCATTTGTCACCTGTGTCAGTAACAGGTTAATTCCTTATGTAATTTAATAGGAGTTAAATCGTTAATACACAAAGGTATATGAGAAATATGACCTTAATTTGATAAATATGACCTGATATCCTCACCAAGAATCTTATTCTTTTGTTTATCAGGGTAGCAACAAATGTACAAAGAAGTTAGAAATGCTTATCCATTTATTTACCATACCCTGCATATAGTTGTGCAGTGTTGGTCTGTCTCTTGTCTAGGGCTGTCAGTAGATGCAATGAAAATTTGTGTTTTAAATTAGGATCATGGTGTTATGCATGCTTGTAATAGACATTACAAATATTGCAAACTAACAAAAGTTTGTTTTTTCTGTTATTTTTGTCACTGACATTTAAAGTTCAAATTAGCCAAGAAAACTGGGAAAAAGTGACTTCTCTTATTATGCAAAATAGAAGATATATTCACTAACAGATATAAATAGATTTTAGCTTGTATCGATATTTGAAAGTGTGTATCGATATTGTATCGAACGATGAATATCGATGATATATCGATATTGCTATATTCAGTGACAGCCCTACTCTTGTCCCATCCATCAACATTTGTGTCCGGTCAATAACTTTCTCACAAGTGGATGGATTTTTAAATTACTTTGTAAAAATGTGCACCAATGGAGACAGTGTATTGTGCACAAAACCCAGGTTAGTAGGTCAATTCTTGCATATCAGATAGGATTATCTGTTTACACCAGTGCTAGGAAAACCTGTCTTTTACACCCACCCGTTGTAAGAAAGTTCACATGCTTTAAATGACGTCAATACCACGCATCTTTTATGAAGGAATTGCGTTCTTAGAATGACCTCATTTTGCCATTATGAATGAATTTGTAAATTCATACTGTAGTATGAGAAAAAAGAACAACATGAAAGTATAAGTTTTCGCAATTTATTTCTGAAATATGATGAATATGTTATAAAATTATGCAAGAAAAGAAAGCAAACACCAGCTACCGGTACATACGGGAATATTTAGCTCTTGGGTATCTAACTGTTTAACAGAAACTCGGCTCAGCCTCGTAACCACCATAAACAGTTACCCTTGAGCTAGATATTCCGATCTTTACCGGTAGCAGTTGTAAGATCCTTATAAGATCACACTGACATCAAAGAAGACTTTTCATAAAAGTGCAACAATTCTGTCATTTTTGGATGGATTTTATGGATTTTTTTTTTTACCTGGGTGTAATTTTGTCACACACTAAGAAAACTTGTCATGCACATATGTTTGTTTTACAAGAAGAAAATTGAATGTTACATTAAAAAAATGTACTTGGATGTCAGGATAGTACATTGATAGATAGATGAATCTACTGTCTAGTCATATTTTTGTCATTCATTCAGGGATGCTTTTTTAAATAATTGGGAAGTTTAGGAATATAAGAAAATATTTGTACTTGTTTCTTTATCATTAACATTCTTTGTATAGAAAATGACTTTAGATTCTTCCATGAGAAGAAGCTATCCAGCTTAAGCTTATGGATCGTTGGTGGTACCTAAAATAATGCATGAATGAGAAACCAGAGGTTTTCCTCCTTCAGTAAAGTTTGAAAGTCGCCGATTTGCGATTACATGTATACTCGCTGCGATTGTATGACATAAAAACCAACAGTCCGTTGATCTGTTTACATATTATCATTCTTATCAAGGAATACATTCATTTCTTGTATAATATAAGTGTGGGGGCTAAGAAATCTCTTATTTGAAATTGTTTTTTGTTTTTCACTTAACACATTCCTGGATATCAAACAAGGTGATAATTTATTAAAAGCAGGTTGGGAATCTCATATTCAGAACAAAAGGTGTTAATCAAAGTCATATCATTTTTTTTTATATAAGAAACAACATTTGAAAATGTTTTGAACACCGTTTTTGTTTTTTTGAACGCGTTAAATTCATATGATAAAAATAAAGGTTTTTCAAAACAAAATTTAGAAAATAAAGGTAAAATTGCAAAATTGGTAATCCAGGGTTCAATGACAGTGGTTTCAATAGCAATTTTGACTATGTAAGTTTCCAGTTTTGTCATATGTATGTTAAATTTACCTATTTAATGTACATAGTATATACAGTGTAACTTCTGAAAACCAGACACCTGTTGGACTAGCCAAAAAGTTCTGAATAGAGAAGTTTCCGTAATTCAGAAATTTGAAATTATCTGAACAAGTAAAAACATTAAACATCTGTTGTTTAAATAGACATAATGAAAGGTCTATGAAAGCTGTTTAAGTTTATAAAATGGCCAAATTATAGGATTATAGAAAAAGTTTATATCTATATTATATTTCATTTTTACCTTTAACTGAATTTGTTGATACAATAACATAATGTTACTTATTTGGTATAGTTCATGAAATACCAGCCATTAACCTATAAGGTTTGTTATTTACATTATACTTCCCCGTTTCTTAATTTTCACTTGTGACTTTAATAGGTGTCAAGATAAATGGTTTCTGCTAATTGGAAGATACCGACTTTTTGAAGGTATTACAATCTTGAGGATAATATAACTTCACAACTTTTTCAATTTCCGATTTTTGGAAGGAAATTTGAATTGATATAACTCAAATTTTACCAGAAAGTCATTCGGAATTCAGAATTTAGACGTTCCATAATTTAGAGGTATTTATTACATGGAAAACAGAAGGATTAATTTTGGGACCCTGAAAAATGTTCAAATTTCAGAAGTTTGATGATTTTAGAAGTTCCGGAATTCGGAAGTTACACTGTATAATAAAGTAATAATGATGCTTTGAAAGGCAGGACACTATATCAACATCAAATGACGTTTTTTATGTTTACTTTGTAAGTCATACTGACTTAAAGGTCACATGGCGACTTCCAACATTACAGACCATCTGGTTAGCTCAATAGGTAGAGTGTTGGACTGTGAACCCAGCGACAGCGACCCAGGTTTGATTCCCGGATTGTGCAGGTTACTTTCGTTGTGATTGATCATGAAATATTTTCTATGATCATTTTCATTGTACCTCTGCTCTTGCATGTACAGAAGTAACAGTTCCTTGTGAACTAATGCTGGTTAACTGCTTGACTGATTGCCCAGGTATGATACGGTGGTAGATGTGGTGGTAGAACTGTGTTTTGGTTAATACAATTGTGGTCAGTCCATCTGTACGCACTTTCGTGTCTGCTCCATAACTTTTAAAACCGCTATAACTTGGCACAAGTGATCACCATAATGAGACAATGTGCAGAGCACAATAACTGGGTTACTACCCCCTCCCCAAGGTCAAGGTCACACTTAAAAGGTCAATTGTTTAAAAGTCTACATTTTGTGTGCGCTCCATAACTTTTAAACTGCTGAAAGTTTTTTGAAATAACTTGGCACAAGTGATCACCATAATGAGATGATGTGAAGAGCGCAATAATTGAGTCGCTACCCCTTAGGTCAAGGTCACACTTAAAGGTCAAATGTTAAAAAATCTTCATTTCATAATAAAAGTCTACATTTCGTGTCCACTCCATGACCATTAAACCACTGAAATTTTTTTAAAAAAAACTTGGCCCAAGTAATGACCATAATGAGACAATGTGCAGAATGCAATAATTGGGTTGCTACCTCTAAGGTCAAGGTCACACTTAAAGGTCAAATGTTAAAAGTCTACATTTGTGTCGGTTCCATAACTTTTAAATCCCTGAAAAAATTTTTAGCTTATGATTGTTGACTGTCCGTCGTCCATGCACACTTGTTTGTTAACACTCTAGCGGTCACATTTTTGCCTCGATTATCATCAAACATGGTCAGAATGCTTGTCTAGGTAATTGCTCAAATGAGTTTGAAGATGGGTCATCTTGGATGAAAAACTAGGTCATAGGATCTAAAAATATAAAAATCTTATTAACACTCTAGTGGCTACTGTTTTTATCTCGGATTAAAGCTAAAAATAGAAAAACCTTGTAAACACTCTTGTGGTCACATTTTGACTCAATTTTCATCAAACTTGGTCAGGATGCTTGTTTATGTGATTGCTCGAATGAGGTTTAACATGGGTCATCTTGGATGAAAAACTAGGTCACAGGATCTAAAAATAGAAAAATCTTATTAACACTTTAGTGGCTACTGTTTTGATCCAAATATGCTGGAACTTGATCTGAAAGTTTGTTTTGATGATTTCTAGGTCAAGTTTGAATATGGGTCACTTGGGGTCAAAAACTAGGTCACACTGCCCAAATATGGAAAAGCCTTGTAAACACTCTGGTGGTCACATTTTTGACTCATTTGTCATTAAACTTGGTCAGGATGCTTGTCTAGGTAATTGCTTGGATAAGTTAAAACATGGGTCATCTGGGATGAAAAACTAGGTCACAGGAGCTTAAAATAGAAAAGTCTTGTTAACACTTTAGTGCCTACTGTTTTGATCCAAATATCCTGGAAATTAGTCTGAAAATTTGTTTTGAAAGTTCTTAGGTCAAGTTCGAATATGAGTCACTTTGGGTCAAAAACTAGGTCACACCGCCCAAATATGGACAAACCTTGTAACACTCTGGTGTTCACATTTTTGACACAATTGTCATCAAACTTGGTCAGGATGCTTGTTTATGAAATTGCTTAGATCATTTTGAACATGGGTTGTCTCAGATAAAAAACAAGGTCACAGGAGCTAAAAATAGAAAAACCTTGTTAACTCTCTAGTGGTCTTATTTTTGACTCAATTGTCATCAAACTTGGTCAGAATGCTTGTCTATAATAGCTCGGATGAGTTTGAACATGGGCTTGGTGAGCCATCTAGGGCCATCATGGCCATCTTGTTTAATAACTTGCCACAAGTGATCACCATTATGAGACAATGTGCAGAGGGCAATAATTGAATTGGTTACCCAAGGTCAAGGTCACACTTACAGGTCAAATGTTAGTAAGTCTTCATTTCCTGTCTGTCCATGACATTTAAACCGCTGCAATGTTTTTAAGATAACTTTGAAGAAATGATCACCATTGTAACACCATTGGCAAAGCACAATAATCAAGTCACAACCCTTCAGGTTAGGATCACACTCAAAAGTCCAATGTAAAAACATCTATTTTTTCATGTCAGCTCTATAACTTATTGACAATTCAAAGGTTTTATAATTACTTGGCACTAATGATCCCCACCATGACACAATCTGCAGAGCTGAACATCGAGGTTCCTACCCCCAGGTCAAGGTTATATGTTCTCCATAATTTTTTGACTTTATGGAAGATTTTAACTAACTTGGCACAAATAATCACAATTCATGAGACTATGTGCTTATGATATGCATGGCACAACATCAAGGCCATGGTTTACTAAGGTCAAGAATTACAAATTCATGTTCACTGCGGAAGGTGATTTAGCTGTCCTTCAGACTACTTTGTTTATTTTTGTCTTTATGTGCACCAACAATGTAAAGGACATATGGCAACTTTCCAGCTTTAATGATGGAGGAATACCTCAGGCATTCTTACGTGCATTGTTTCAGGCAAAAATGGGCACTTGAGTTAAAGCAAGTTGTTTAAAGCGAATGAACTTTACCACTTGACAACAGACATCCCCCTAATCTTTGAGTTAAAACACCACCCAAACAGAAGATTTAAAACGTATTTGTTTTTTTTAAGGGTTCACCACCGACATTGCAACAGATTCGTCAAACTGCTGGAACAATTGCCTCCTACATTGATTTGAGCAAATTCCCAGACTTCCCTCTGCAGGAACTTGTAAATAAATATATAGTACTGATGGACCTTCCAGGTACATTGTAATTCTTGTTTCATTTTAATCTTAAATTGTAATTGAACTGTCTGTCCATCTGTCTGTCTGTATAAGGGTAACTTAATGGGCAAGTTGGATTTATGTTATGTTCTAGCTGAACCAATGGCTTCATAATTAACACACTTTACTAATCAGTGCTAAATCAAGATCAAGGGTACCAAAAATTGATTTCTACACATTTGCTTAAATTGCCTTTATTTATTGACAGATGTTTTTCTCATTTGAAATGAACTTTCCTTGGATGGTCCAGTATTAGGAGTCACAAGGTCACCTGTGTTAGACTTTTTACATTTTTTTGTAATGGCTATATATATTTTTTTTTACCATTATCTTTCATATTTGGAAGGAACATACCTTGAATGGTCCTTTTAAATTAATATGTTTGAATAACTCTTAATGGTATATTCTTTAACTTCATCAATTCAAATAGCAGTTACATGCCAACGTACATTTTTCACAGTAAGAAGAGGTCATGACTGTGTCAATTTATATAAATGTGTCTACAATCTTTTTAGCAATTTACCGTCCCTAACTGAGTAAATGAGTGACACTTTTTAAGAAAATTTATTACTGACAAGAATCTGAGCGGGAGGCATTTGTGTTTAAAAACATGTTCTTGTTAATAAAGTCAACAACATTATTGTAGAATGATAATTGGGAATTTACTATTCTCACTTCAGAAAATAATAAACTTTTGCATTTAAAATGCCTATGTTTACCTTAATTATTAGATAATAATCATAACAGAAAAAGACCTGCGATTTTTATTTAGATGATTGACAAAAGGACCACAATTTCTCTTATCAAATAGTATTTGAGCTGCGTCACGACAAAACCAACATAATGGGTTTTGCGATCAGCATGGATTCAGACCAGTCTGCGCATCCGCGCAGTCTGATCAGGATCCATGCTGTTCACTTACAAACCATATGACAAGTAAAGAAACTGATAGGGAACAGCATGGATCCTGATCAGACTGGGCGGATGCGCAGGCTGGTCTGGATCCATGCTGGTCTCAAACCCATTGTGTTGGTTTTGGCATGACACGGCTCATTTCAGTTTCATGTTTTGCTTATACTTTGTTTTTTGCAGTGGAGTTTCATGAATATGCTATGAATCTGCTGAGGTTAATGCCAGTTAACCTAGAGTATGTACCAAATAGCAATAAAAAGTATACAATCTTCTGGGAAGGCATAGCTATGGCCTATATTGTGATCTTGATGAAGTTGATATTTGGACTGACAGATACCCATGAAATGTAAGTTTTTGTGTTGTTTTTCTTTTATGCTCCCCGAATAATTTCGGGGGAGCATATAGCTGTCAGGTTGTCCGAATGTACGTCCCGAATTTGTGTCCGGCCCATAACTTTGTTATTTGAAGTCGAATTTTAAAACTATTTCACAGAAATGATCACCATATTGAGACGACGTGTCGCGCGCAACATTTGGGTCGCTACCTTAAAGCTCAAGGTCACAGCATGACCTTGCAGCAAAATCGTGTCCGGCCAATAACTTTGTTATTTAAAGTCGGATTTTAAAACGATCACCATATTGAGACGACATGTAGCGCGCAACATTTGGGTCGCTACATTGAAGGTCAAGGTCACAGCATGACCTTGCAGCAAAATCGTGTCCGGCCCATAACTTTGTTATTTGAAGTCGGATTTTAAAACTATTTTACAGAAATGATCACCATATTGAGACGATGTGTTGAGCGCAATATTTGGGTCGCTACCTTGAAGGTCAAGGTCACAGTATGACCTTGCAGCAAACTCGTGTCCGGCCCATAACTTTGTTATTTGAAGTTGGATTTTAAAACTATTTCACAGAAATGATCACCATATTGAGACAACGTATCACACGCAACATTTGGGTCACTACCTTGAAGGTCAAGGTCACAGCATGACCTTGCTGCAAAATCGTGTCCGGCCCATAACTTTGTTACTTGAAGCCGGATATAACAACTATTTCTTAGAAATGATCACCATATTGAATAGACGTCTCATATGCAACATTTGGGGTGCTTCCTTGAAGGTCAAGGTCACAGCATGACCTTACAGCAAAATCGTGTCTGGCCCATAACTTCGTTATGTTACAACTATTTCACAGAAATGATCACCATATTGAGACAATGTGTCGTGCACAACATTTGGGTTGTTTTTACACTTTGAAATTTGTCTGTGACATAACTCTGACACTACAAGAGATATACCTTCCTGTGTCCAAAACCTATTCGGGGAGCATCACCCAGTTCAACCGGCTCTTGTTTTGTTTTGTTTTTTTTGGGGGGGGGGGGGGGGGTATTTTTCACAGCTGGCTGTTATGAAAATAAGTTCTCAAAAATGGCATCATAGGATTGGTTGTATATTAATGTTATTTTTAGAGAGGGGTGTCAATGGCTAAGTGGTTAAGGTGTCAACTTCAAACCAATTGCCTCTCATCACTGTAGGTTCGAGCCAAGCTAACGTCTTTGGATTCTTCATGTGAGAAAGCTATCCAGCTAGCTTACAAAACATTGGTTGTTCTACTCAGATGCCTGTTAATGCTTAAAATAATGTAAAGAGGGACACCTCAGGTCCTTGTCCACCCATAAAGCTGGAAAGTCGCCATATGACCTATACTGTGTTGGCGAGACATTTAGCCCAATCAAACAAAAAATGAAGTTATTTTTAAATGCATTTTTTTTTTTTAAGAAAAAATGAGAGACTGTTGTTAGGAGTCTTGGATAAGCTTCTGCTTACCTTATCAGAAATATCACTTAAATCTTTAAATAAAATGTCTGAGATGATAACTTGTACTAGGAATAACTCATACTGGGAGTACTTATTACATTTTATAAAAATTAATTGATTTTAACAGCGTAAATAAACTTGATATTCGTTTTTTGGTGTGTGTGTTTTTTTTTAAACCATTGTTTATTGGCAGTTTAACACCATTTTGTTTTGTTTTTTGCTCGACTTTTCGCAGAATAATCGAGCTAATGCAGTCATCCATTAAAAAGTGTCAGCGTCCCTGTGGTAAAGTTTTTGCATGTAAGCTGGTATCTCCATTACTACTGAAGAGAATGGATTGAAACTTCACAAACTTGTTTTCTGTGATTATCTGACATGATTTGCACGAGTCCAATAACTCTGATTCGCTTTTTGCATAATTATGCCCTTTTTTCGACTTTTAAATTCTTGGTAAAGTTTTTGCTTGTAAGCTGGTATCTCCATAACTACTGAAGGGTTTGTACCTTTTTTAGGACAATTTTATGCATTCATAATAATAAAGCAGTGATTTACTCGATAAAGCGTCTTAATAACAAGGCTTTGTACCTTTTTGGACAATTTTATGTATTCATAATAGGTTAGCATTATTATACTCAAAGAAACACCCTTGTGACAACTTTTTCGAAAAGTCAAGCATCACTGTCCTCCGACAGTTCTTGTTTCTTCTTGGTGTATAGTGACAAAATCACAGGGTATAAAAATACTTATCACTATTATTTTATACACAGGTTATTATCAGAGTACAGTAAGGAACTGATGGAGTTTGCTGAGTATGGTAAGAAGTCTAATGTGCAAATATTTTGTGAATTTATCTTTCATCATTGTTTTTAAGAGAGTGGCAAACCAGTAAAGCTGGGAAGTCACTATATCGAGGGCTTGGTGCAAAAGGGTTGAACTCATATCAAATAAAGAAGGAATTACGACCCTTTCACACCAAACTGTCGATATAACCTTTAGTTGTTGATGTGACCTAAGGTCATGGCTACCTTTTAGTTAAAGTTTAGAACTAGGTTTAAGTGTTTGATTTATTTTACCACTTCTGGCATATATAGGTCAAATATTTATCAAGCATGGAGACATTGTGCAGGATGCATATATATTTCAGTATTTCAGTATTAAATGTTGAAGTTATTTAGGTGTCCTTGGCTGAGTTTTTAAGGTCACTGACTTCAAACCACTTGCCTCTCCCACACCCATTGAAGAATTTTAATGAAACTTCATAGAAATGTTTACCGCTATGAGAAGTCGTGTGGCGCGCATGAACCAGGCCTCGAGGTCAAGATCAAGGTGACAGAGATCATTGAAAAACATTTGTCCGGAGCAAAACTTTTACATGCATAGAGAGATTTCAATTTAACTTGGCACAAATGTTCACTATTGTGAGGCAGAGTGTCGCATGCAAAATTTAGGTCCCTGCAGCCAAGGTCAAGGTCACACATAGGGGTCAAAGTTCAGATAAAAATATGAAAATGTGTATTGGGACCATTTAGTCATCATTTATTGAGGGATTGAAACACAAATGGTCATTATCATGACTACTGGTGTGAAACATGTAATTTAGGTTAATATATGCAAGGTCAAGGTCACTAAAGATGATTGTCAAGGTCACTAAAGATGATAAAATATAGAGATTTTGTCCAGAGCATATCTCCTACACATATGGAGGGATTCTAATGAAACTTCATACAAATGTTCACCACTATGAGAAGCTGTGTCCCGTGCATGAACCAGGTCTCTAGGTCAAAGGTCAAGGTCACACTTAGAGGTCATTGAAAAACGCTTGTCCGGAGCAAAACTTCTACATGCATAGAGGGATTTCAATATAACTTGGCACAAATGTTCACTATTGTGAGGCGGAGTGTCGCGTGCAAAATTTAGGTCCCTGCGGCTAAGGTCAAGGTCACACATAGGGGTCAAAGTTCAGATAAAAAAATCACTAGAGATGATATATATATCCAGATATTGCCCAGAGCATATCTCCTATATGCATATCTATAATGCCCACATCTCTGTCAAAAGCTTCTGTGACGGGCGTATATTGCCACAATGTTGCCCTTGTTTTATTTGTTATCTCAAACAAATTTGAGTTTGAGCATAAAATGCCACAAGTTTGCAACATTCTCATTGTTCACATGTTTTTGTGGTTTAAATTAAAAAAAAAAAAACAGAAATAAATAAAAAAAAAAACCCAGAAACATGCAGATGGTCTTTTACATGTACATTATACATGTTTATCATAATTAAATTTATGCATGTATCTTATTAAACATCACCAAGGAAAACCACGAATATACTGTATACAAGTGGAATATAGATTCATGACTCTTGTTACATCAATGATAATTTTTGTGTCGCGTTCAAAAAGGCGACATATAGGGGTTACTTTTGTCGGCGTCGGCGTCGTTGTCGGCGACCCCTTTTAGCTTGTCCAGAGCATAAGTCAGTCTTTATAAGTCGGATTGACTTCAAACTTGGTATGCATGCTTCTTATAATGACCCGAAGTGCAGTGCACAAGAACTGGTACTCTGCATTTCTTATTAGCTGACAGGGTGAGCTTTTGTGATCGCTTTTCATCCCGCGTCCGTCCCTCCCTCGTCCATCCGTAAACTTTTGCTTCAAATGACATCTCCTCATAAAACACTAAGCCAATTTCATCCAAACTTCACAGGAATGTTCCTTTGGTGGTCACCTTTAAAAAATTGTTCAAAGAATTTAATTCCATGCAGAACTCTGGTTGCCATGGCAACCGAAAGAAAAAACTTTAAATACCTTCTATTAAAGAACCCAAAGAGCTAGAGCTTAGATATTTGGCATGAAACATCTTCTAATGAGTGTCTACCAAGTTTGTTCAAATAAAAGCCCTGGGGTCAAAATTGGCCCTGCCCCAGGGGGTCATTGATTTTCCCTATATGCATATAGTAAAAACTTAAAAAATTTCTTTTAAAGAACCCAAAGAGCTAGAGCTTAGATATTTGGCATGAAACATTTTCTAATGAGTGTCTACCAAGTTTGTTCAAATAAAAGCCCTGAGGTCAAAATTGGCCCCGCCCCAGGGGGTCATTGATTTTCCTTATATGCATATAGTAAAAACTTAAAAAATCTTCTTTTAAAGAACCCAAAGAGCTAGAGCTAAGATATTTAGCTGAAACATCTTCTAGTGAGTGTCTACCAAGTTTGTTCAAATAAAAGCCCTGGGGTCAAAATTGCCCCCGCACCAGGGAGGTCATTGATTTTCCCTATATGCATATAGTAAAAACTTAAAAAATCTTCTTTTAAAGAACTCAAAGAGCTAGAGCTAAGATATTAAACATGAAACATCTTCAAGTGAGTGTCTACAAAGTTTGTTCAAATTAAAGCCCTGGGGTCAAAATTGGCCCCGCCCCGGGGGTCATTGATTTCCTTATATGTGTATAGCAAAAACTTAAAAAATCTTCTTTTAAAAAACCCAAATAGCTAGAGCTTAGATGTTTAGCATGAAACATCTTCTTATGGGTGTCTACCAAGTTTGTTCAAATAAAAGCCCTTGGGTTAAAATTAACTCTGCCGGGGGGGGGGGGGGGAAGGTCATTGTTTTTCCTTATATGTGTATAGCAAAAACTTAACATCATGAAACATCTTCTAATGGGTGTCTTAATTCCAAGTTTGTTCAAATAAAAGCCCTGGGGTTTAAACTGGCCCCGCTTTGGGGGCCTATATACAGGTGAGCATCCTCAGGGCCATCATTGCCCTCTTGTTTTTAGAGTTATTGCCCTTTGTTAATTTTCATACTTTATTTTTGTCCGGGCCATTTCTCCTTAAGTATAAAATCTATAGACTTGAAACTTCATAGGATGATAGATCTCATTAAGAAGAAGTGCAGTGCACAAGAACTGGTACTCTGCATTTCTTATTTTTTGAGTTATTGCCCTTTGTTTATTTTCATACTTTATTTTTGTCCAGGCCATTTCTCCTAAAGTATAAAAGCTTTAGACTTGAAACTTCATAGGATGATAGATCTCATTAAGAAGAAGTGCAGTGCACAAGAACTGGTACTCTGCATTTCTTTTTTTTTTTGAGTTATTGCCCTTTGTTTATTTTCATACTTTATTTTTGTCCAGGCCAATTCTCCTAAAGTATAAAAGCTATGGACATGAAACTTCATAGGATGATAGATCTCATTAAGAAGAAGTGCAGTGCACAAGAACTGGTACTCTGCATTTCTTTTTTTTGAGTTATTGCCCTTTGTTTATTTTCATACTTTATTTTTGTCCAGGCCAATTTTCCTAAAGTATAAAAGCTATGGACATGAAACTTCATAGGATGATAGATCTCATTAAGAAGAAGTGCAGTGCCCAAGAACTGGTACTCTGCATTTCTTATTTTTTGAGTTATTGCCCTTTGTTAATTTTCATACTTTATTTTTGTCCATGCCATTTCTCATAAATTATAAAAGCTTAAGACTTGAAACTTAATAGGATGATAGATCTTATTGATAAGAAGTGCAGTGCACAGAAACTGCTGCTCTGCATTTCTTATTTTTTGAGTTATTGCCCTTTGTTGATTTTTAAATTTCATTTTTATTCTGGCCATTTCTCCTAAACAATATTGTTCACAAGGCGACACATCCAACTCGCGGAGTTCTAGTTTCATACAATATTGACACCTTGTTGATATTTCCTAGACTTATCTACAATGTAATTATAACTATGATGTAACCTGTGCAATATGTATGTTTTATTTCAGGCCAGCCTCTTTTTGTGTGGACAGATTGGGTTCAGCATATGAAAAACAAAATGAAAGTACGAGACCTACAAGAGACAATGTGGTAAGCTTGCTAATAGCACATTATGCCTGCCATTATAGGCACATTATGCCTGCCATTAAAGCCATGTTATGCATGCCATTAAAGGCACATTATGCCTGCAATTAAAGCCACATTATTTATGCCATTAAAGGCACATTATGCCTGCCATTAAAGGTACATTATGCCTGCCATTAAAGCCACATTATGCCTGCCATTAAAGGCTTATTATGCCTATCATTAAAGGCACATTATGCCTGCCATTAAAGGCACATTATGCCTGAGAAACAAATAAATGTTAACTTCTTTAGAAAGGGCAAATGTTTAAACAATGGTTTTAGAGAATGTAAGATATACTTGTTACAAGAAGAAAGTAGCCATAAGTTTGAAATAATTTGTCATAAAAGTAGCAAAATAAAATCAAAGTAGTATTTTGACTTTCATACAAAATACATATTAACTATAACTGTTGTTTTGCCAAAAGGCAACAGATGAAAAAGATGGTTCAAATGATTGGCCAATGAGCAACATTTTGAATGCAATAAGAGTACACCAAAATTAAAAAGCTTTTAAAAAATAAAAATGAAAGCATTTTTAGGCGTTATGGGCCTTTAATTCATACAATCAATTCATTGTAGCCAAATGGTTGATACTTGTGATATTATAAAAAATACTTGCCAGTGATTGTTGTGCGTTCAGATCCTATCAGGTTCTTAAAATTGCTGAAATTATAAATGTTGCTAATGACCTAATATGTATGCATAATTCGTCTTCTCAGTGCAGTAATGGGTTAACTCCTATTAAATTATGTAAGGAGTTAATCTGTTACTGCACTAAGGTGACAGGTATGAACCATTACCCAAATTTATGGCATTTTCAATATACAAATCTTTTGTTTGTTAGATAGCTCATGTTTTTATCATTTCAGTTTTGATAAAGACCACACTTCCGCTGGTATGCTTAGTGATAGAATAAAATCAACAAGTTACATGTGTAAAGGTCAGTATTGTGTTAATTTCTTGTCATTTTCCGAGAATCATACAGGTTGTTTATAATCAACATTGCAGTCTTTTTTAGCTCACCTGTCACAATGTGACATGGTCAGCTTTTGTGATCGCTTTTCGTCTGGCATCCTTCCGTAAACTTTTTTCTTTAAACGACATCTCTTCATAAACCGCAAAGTCAGTTTCATCCAAACTTCACAGGAATGTTCCTTTGGTAGTCAACTTTAGAAACTGTTCAAAGAATTTAATTCCAAGCAGAAATCTGGTTGCCATGGCAATCGAAGAGAAAAAACTTATAATATCTTTTAGAAAACTGAAAGTGCTAGAGCTTAAATATTTGGCATGAAACATCATCTAGTCAGTGTCTACCAAGTTTGTTCAAATAAAAGCCCTGGGATAAAAATTGGCCCAGCCCCAGGGGGCCATTGTTTTTCCTTATATGTGTATAGTAAAAACTTAAAAAATATTCTTATAAAAAACCCAAAGAGCTAAAGCTTAGATATTTATCATGAAACATCTTCTAATAGGTGTCTACCAAGTTTGTTCAAATAAAAGCCCCTGGTTTTAAAATTGGTGTTGGCCCAGGGGCCTATATACAGGCGAGTTCAAGGTCATCATGGCCCTCTTGTATAAATATCCTTGATGTTATTATTATTTATTTTTTTTAGCTCACCTGAGCACAAAGTGAGCTTTTGTTTTAACAGTGCATCTGTAGGGCTTTGTTAGTAGCAGCAAACATTGTTGATAATACAAAATCTCCTCCTATGACAATAGCTACCACATACTACGAGTACTCGTACTAAATAGCCATTGCATATAGAGAACAAACTGTCCAATCACCTCGCAATACAACAGTTACTGCTTAAATGGCTATCATCAGGGCAACATATGTGTTCACTGGTTGCTCTTGTATTTAATCTAGCTAATGTTTTCACAATTTTAATTTCTCAAAAACTATCACTGATATTCACTTAAAACTTGGAATACTTGTTCATTATCAAAACTGAAATACATTTTTATAAAAGGTAGATCACAGAAAATCATTTCAAATTTGAATTACTTGTTAACAAATAATTTAAAGATATTCACTTTAAACTTGGAATACTTTTTCATTATCAAAATAAAAGGTAGATAACCTTGACATGTTTTTTTGCTTAATTATCTCCCTTTTTCATATTTTCTTAATTTGCTAAAAACCATCACAGAGTATCATTTCAAATTTGAAATACTTACTTACAAATAATTCTGCCATGCTGTATTTTAGAATTATGCTTTTCTACCTTGCATTTATCAAGTACTGATAAAAGTGGAGTTCGTTGCTCCTGTTTGTTTAAATCTGAGGTTGACATCTTATTAACAGGAAGTGCGTTTATATAAATCTCTAAGTGAAATTATCGTGTATAGTTTGACGTTGATGTTGTTTTGTTAAAAAAAAATTTTAATTATCACTCTATAAAAATATTTGAAGTAGAGGGTCAGTTTGTTTATTAAAGATGGTGATTGATTAGAATGAGTTCTTACACTCACGTCAGTTGGCAACGATGCACGTCAAGGTTTTCTCACATTAACCTGCTTTTCAGGCTTGTCTTTCCGGTGTGTTTGTGGCTTACTTACAGAGAGCCACTTCATGTTTATTCAAAGTAATTTGACTGGCTAATTTTATGCCAATATAAGCCTGCAGAAAAAACAAAAAAACTTTTGGATGACTTCTTATAAGCCAAATAAGTTAGGCTTTTTCCCAGTGTCACCACTGGTCAAGTTTGAATTTGGTCATGGTTCGATGATTTTTGGCAGAGTAATGCCCCTTTTACTTTGAAAAAAAGGGAAATTTTCAGTTTCCATTTATTATCTCCCCAACAGTTGTACACATTCAACTCAAATTTGACATATGGATATGAAAAAGGAATGTGCAGGTCAAGTTCGAATTTGGTCATGGTTCGATGATTTTTGGCAGAGTAATGCCCCTTTTACTTTGAAAAAAAGGGAAATTTTCAGTTTCCGTTTATTATCTCCCCAACAGTTGTACATGTTCAACTCAAATTTAAAATATGGACATGTCATAAGAATACACTGGTCAAGTTCGAATTTGGTCATGGTTTGATGATAGCTGACAGAGTGATCCCTCTTGAACTTTGAAAAAAAATCAGAAATTTTTAGTTTTCGTTCATTATCTTCCCAATGGTTGTACACATTCAACTCAAATTTGACATATAGATACATTTTAGGAATAAGTTCAAGTTTGAATTTGGCCATGGTTCAATGATTTTGAACAAAGTTATCTATCTTGAATGTTGGAAAAAATTTTAATTTTCAGTTTCAGCACTCATCCTTTTGTGGAAGTGTATGTTGTCATTATTTTGTCTACAAATATGCAATATGCAATTTACCAAAGGTTAATACTAAATAGTTTCAGTGCCTGGTTTGTGTTAACAGACAAGCTGCATGCTATACATTGGCTTCATTTGAGTACATTTTATAAATGAACAAGTTAAAATAAGTTATAAATGAACAAGTTGAAATAAGTTATAAATGAACAAGTTGAAATAAGAAATGACATTAATTTCCATGACAAAAATTGTTTTATTGAGAGAAAAAATTTAAAAAATGATAGAATATGCAAGAAAAAAATCTGACGTGTGTTTGCGGTTCAGATCAGAATCAATCAGACTCAAGCCTTGTTACTGCCAAATGGGTGGGATACCGTCAAAACGGGTATTCCGATTCGAACTGTAACATATGACAGATATCATTACTCGGGCAGCCGGGAAAATTTGAACCAAATTAAACGAGCTACTGGTTTAGTTGATATCATCCCCTTCTTTGGGAATAAAACAATAAAAAAAAGTTCTGCCTTTGTACAAACTATGGATTACTTTTAGAAGGAAAAGAAGTTAAAAAGTTAATTTCAAGTTATTTGTTGTCTGAATTTTTATGTTTGTTTCAGAAAGATTTTCCATGACAAAATAATTAAGTCTGTCCATGACAAAATTATTAAACAGACTTAAAGCTATATCTAATAAAAATTTGTTCAACGGTAAAATTATTTTTTGATTATTAATATTTTATATTCAGCTCTCGAAAGAGTTGTAACATAGAAAATGCCCCTGTTATTTTTACATGCATTACACAAAAGACGATGTTCCGGAACAAAATATCATCCTGCTATTGTTTTTTAAGTGATCCATTGGGCATTGATTTCATTCACATAGCATTCCCTTTTTATTAAATATATAAAGGATAGTTTTTGCTATAAATAAAGGATTTATTTTCATCAAGTTATTTAACAAATAAATATTTCAAGTGTTGCCGTAGCCATGAGATGAAAATATATTCTGTATTTTAGAAAAAACTTCCTGTTTATTACAAGGGATGATTCAGAATGAAATATATATAGTAAATGGGTGCAGGTAGTTATTTTGTACACGTGGTCGCATGGGTAAGTTAGACTGTACTTGATAATCAAGGGATGATTATTTTATGATAATTTGACCAATATTGGCATGGCAAAGTTAATGTGCCGCATGCCTGTGGTTGAACATGGGGAGATTTGTCTTCGCATCATTGATAAAGTTTCTGTGCTGATAGAAAATTCTAGTGATGTTTTCATTCAAGTTTTAATAATGGGTAGTGATATAAATTAATGTACTTCATGTATCTTCAGTTACAGTTCTTGCTTGCTGTTTTTGGAATAAAAATAGCATTTGGTATGTTTAAACTTGAATTAAACATGCCCTCTTCATAGAATCATGTCAAACACTTGTTTGATGTATGTCCAAATGAAACATCGTATTTCAGACCTGTTAAATTTTTTATGCCCCCACAAAGTGGGAGCATATAGCATTGCACTTGTCCATACTTCCGTCCGCACGTCTGTCTGTACGTCCCGAAATCTTGTGAACGCAACTCCTCTTTAACCGGATGGCAGATTTTGCAGGGATGAACAACCCTAATGTGTAGATGGTAGTAAAGGAAGGAATTTTCGCTGCGTTTTATTTTTCGTTTTAACCATTTATTTCTTTGCTTTAAAATATTTTTTTAAAGTCGAGCATTGCCCCCGTCAAACAGTGTCTCTTGTTTTTATATTGTGACGAATGTCTGGGGTGCTCCTGAATCTTTTAAAATGAATGGACTGGGCTTTATGGGATTTGCAAATAGTTTGAATTGTTAATTCATAATTTGAAATGTTTTGTGTTTTCTATTTCCAGTAAAGTTATACGACAGGACATTTAAAGAGTCTATAGCACAACCAATCAGGGAATTATCTCAACGATGGAAGTCCCAAAACCCAGAGGACAACCAGTCAACCGCCAGTGATCATATTTTGTATGGAAACGGACAAAATGATGCTCCACTCGATTTTGATGTTAACACACTAGATGACGATGATCTGTTACAACAGCTGGATGATTCTTTCAGAAATAAGTCAAATATTTCGACCAGTGCAAATGTTAGTGGAATTAATCAAGAAAGTGGGCTTGAGTCGGACATGCGTACAAGATCGATACATTTCCGCAAGTCTACCATCCAGCACATTTTGAATCCTGATTCCTACTTAGCTGTTTTACATAACAGACATGAAGGAAATCACTCTGACAAAAGAATGCCTGAAAATGATGAAATTCTGTCGGAATTGCTAAATGTGGAACTTTACGACGTATCGTCAACTCAATCGAAAAGATTGGAAAATTCCGGTAACAGGGTCGCAAATAGTGACAATTTTCAAAATGACAATTTTGCCATGCAAACTCGCCTGGAGAGGTATAGAGATGTGATTGAAAAGCTTAAAGAAGTTCAAAATAATATGAAGACTACAATTGATTATGAAACACCAAACTTTTGTCTATCATATGACTGGTTGTTGAAAATCTGCGGCCACTTTATAGAGTGTGAGATGGCAGAGCTACAGGAGACGATTATGAAGATGGAAATTATGTATTTCTCCGACTCTGATGATCCCTCTTTGACTCCTCTAGGCAAATATCATCGTAAATTGCTGAGGGATGTATACAAAGGTGCTGGCCACTTTGCTAAAAGGCTTACTGGACTTAAAAAATAAGAAAATATTTGTTGTTTTTTTTATATAAAAAAACACTAATATTTTCTTATTTTTTAAGTTAACTTGTTTAACTTGTACCACAACAAGTTATTGTAACCACTGATTTCTAAAGATGATGTAATAATTAGTACATTGTTATCATATTGTTACATTATTTTAAATGAAGTAAGTGAAAATCTGATGGTGTTGTTTACAAGAGAGATAATTGTTAAATGGATCACAGTTATTTCCCTTGAGAATACTTTAATTTTTTATGAAATGTATGCAAAATTCAATACAAGGGAGATAACTATATAAATATGCACAGCAGTGATAAGATGGAGTCACAGTAATTCCCCTTTTAAAATATGAACGATTTGTCACTGTTTGTCTATAGTTTACAACGCAAGGGAGACTACTATATAAAATCTGTGACAAAATCATGTTACAGTTATTTACCTTGAAATTATGTTTTCATTTGTCATAATCAAGATTGTATTAGCATAGTTTAAGATGCATGTATATATGTATATCAAAATATATGTAGAATTTATAGTCATTTCCTTTGAGAGTTGTCCTGATCCAGCAAGCTTACATCTAATATTAGTGGTCCTACTCGGGTGCCAGTTTGTTTATGCCTGAAAAAATGCATGGATGAGGAACCGGAGGTCTTCCTCCACCAGTAAAGTTTGAAAGTCTTCATGAAATTTACAATGTTGGTGCAACATAAATCTGACCAAAACTAAACATGCACCTGAGGATTATATGCATTGCTTTATCTATGATCCATTTATAAGCCTAACCATGCTATTTACCTATAAGTCCATGTCTTAATTCTAACTATGCTAACCATAACCTTGCTACATCATTTTTAGGGAAAATTTATATTGACTGAACAGTGCAGACTATGATCAGATGGCACCAAAAAGAAGATGTGTTCAATAATGATATATAACAGAAGATGTTTTTTTATCCTTCATATACAAGCAATTATAATTTTACCCATTATTAAATGTTATAAAAACAAAAAAGATATGTCTGTTTTGTTAATACTTGATATTTTACAACATACAACAGTTAAACAATTCCATGTATCAGTCATGAGTCACTTAACATTTGACTTAACAATAAGATTTTTTAAACGAAAAAATTAAACAAAAACAAAGATACATATTAATAACCTAACTACAACCAGTTGTTTCAAGACCACTAAGTCCACTGAATCCAGTAGAATTGAAATTTGAACTAGAATTAAAAGCGGCTCCGTATCTGTTAAACATATTGTCTATGATGGGTTCGGACCGACGTTCATATGGTGGATAAACATTTCTCTTTGAGTGGTAAGAATATTTCCACGGATTATGCTTTAGAAACGGTTCTTGGCTCACTGCCAAAACCTGTGTGTCTGTTTTGTGCTGGGGTGCTGCAGACGGTAACCAGGCTGTTGTTGTTGTTGACAATGGAATGGTTCCCTGCTCTGCTGGTTGAAGTGATTTAGGGAATCTACGACATCTCGGAGGTTCCTCTGTGTCTCTTCCCAGATACGATTTGTTGTATGTAGAGTTGTAGCTGTAATCGGTTACTTCGCGCCCCAAATGCTTTAAGAAATCTTTACCTGTACTATGAAGACGAAGATGGGGATCTATCAAGTTCCGGCCAAGATGGCGTGTGTTTTGACCCTGCAATGTAAAGTCGTCTTGAATGTAAGAACAAGCTTTACAAAGAAATGACAGATTACGGTATCACAACTCTAGAAGCAGTGTAACATTTTAGTACAACACAATTCTACTGCCATACTATAATAATAAGACTAAATATATAATGTCACAAAACAAGATGCAAAATACAATGTAGATCTAATAAAAATGTGAGCATGTTCAAATATATTATCTGAAGACAAATTTTATATCTATTACACAAAAATACAGTTGCAAAGCATTATTCTATTTTTTTTTAAATCACTCAATGCTGTTGACACTTAGAGTGATCAATCAATATAAAGTCTGATTGTTTTTTCTATTTTTTTAACTCTATTAACAATATTGGGTTCATAAAGATGAAATATTAAAGATAATTGTCTGCCAATGGTACCCAGACTGGTCGGACTGCACTGATGTACAGGCTGGCCAGGTAGCAAAAGCTTGTTACTTTCAGCTCCAACTTGGTAAGGGAAAATAAAAAGACAAATTGTACAAGATTGTATTAAAATAATCTATACGAAGGTTTTTAAAGCCATTGAATCTGTGCACTCACGCAATACAGAATTCGAACAATATGTTGGAAAATAATTGAAAATTTATTAATTTATTATATAAATTTAACTTCAACAATACTGTACAAAATACCATACAGTTTTTGACAGCTTTTATAAATATTGAAATATTTTATTCAAAGCAACTGAATATCTAAAGCTATTGAAGTGCCTCTTGTATTCAATATGATTATCGGGAAAATTTTGTATCTTTTGTAAAGCCTGCTAGCCAGAAATGATTAAGTTATTCCGGTTATGCATTCTACTGTTCACAATTGTTCATCCTACTTTAAAAAAAAAAGGTGAATTCATTTTCAAGTCAATTCCGTAACCAAAAAGAATTACACAAGGTTTTTTAAATCAATTTCTGTAATCCATTTCTCACATTTGATTTTTAAAGGCCCAGAATGCCAATGAATGTTTTTATTCTTATTTCTCAAAAGCTTTTTTTTTATTTTTGGTGTTGTGTTATTGTTTCTAAATATTTACTCATTGGCCAATTACCTTAACCATCTTTTGCTTCTGTTGCTTTTTGACAATTAGTGCAGTAATAGTGATTAAGTAGTTTGTATGCCTGTCAAAATACTATTTTTACATTTTACTTAACTTTTATGACAATCAATTTCACATTCAGTGCTACTTTCTTCAGTTGATAACAATCTTACATGCTATTAACCATTATTAAAACACTATAAATCACATATTTGACCTTTCTAAAGAATGAAAAAAAAAATGTTTCTGAGGCATAAATGTGTCTTTGAGTTTGATTTTTTTGGCTTGAGTGAGAAGCAAAGTTTGTTTTTTTGTTCTTTTTTTTGTGTATACATGTTTATCATGAACAAGACAGTTTGCTCCATGGAATTGCAACCAGTACTGGTACAAGGTTAGAAAAAGCACTTATTACCCCCTCCCCACTGAAGTAAGACACATACCCCACAAACCATGGGTTAACAGGCAGTCACTTTACCCACTTGGCCATGGCTCCACAACTTTTGTTCAAATAAAACCATTATTTAAGCCCTAAATTTTTCAGTGCAAAATATTTTCTTATTAAGGGAAAAACATGAATTACTTTCGTTACATTCTAAACTTAAAAAAGGGAAAGGTTCATGAGGTTAACCTGAAAAACTTTGATATTTTATACCATTTATTTAGACAAATAAAATGTACAAAATCTATTTAACACTAAACTTAATTATTTATTTTGTGATAAATTTCTTTTCAAACGTGTTAAATGGTTTGATATCCATTTGAAAAAGGTTTAAAGAAGTGTTTACCCATATATTTAGATGTTGGATTATCGGGCATAGATTTGTAAAGAGCACTTTATGTACATAAATAATCGGTAAGATAAAATAGGTCTTAAGTTATTCAATATTTAAGTGCATAGACTTTTAAAATTTATTTCAATACAGATATTGATTATCCAAGGTTGGTATAAAGTTACAAATAGATTTACAAGCATTTAAAAAGACAGGTAACACCATGTGTTACGTATGCTACCTTTGCTATTTCAAATATATCTATTTCATATATAGATTTTTTTTAAATGTTCAAAGATAAGTCTGTTATAAGTAAATGATACACTTTACTTAAATTTTTATCTCTTTCAATAGTTTCACTTTTTAAAAAAGAAAAAAATTTCTTAAAGAAGGAAACATGTCACACCTGTTCTAAAAGGCCACTTCTGATTTATGTGCCAAAAACTTCTATGAAAATGCAGTGTGTGTCAAAGATTACTTCTGAATAAAGACACTATGTCAAAGATTACTTCTGAGTTAAGACATTGTGCTGAAGACTACTTCTAAATAAAGACACTGTGTTAAAGACACCTTCTGAATAAAGACAACTGGCTGAAGATTGTACTTCTGAATAAAGGCATCCTTTAGAAAGCCTGTCTGTAGAGGCCAGCATTTTGTTTCCCCAAATGAATATGATTACACTTCAAAATAACCTTTTTTCTGTGAGAGTGCATGTCAGTTTCCTCAAACATGTCTTTAAACATTTGTCTGGAAACTGCTTTGTCTGGATGATTTATCAATTTATCAACTAACTTATTTCATTTAATCATTGACATAATTATCTTTACTCCAGTTGTGTAGATTTTCAACTTAGACATGATTGTTTTGACCATAGACATGATTTTACCCTCTTTATGGTGGCTTTGTAATCAATATGATGTTTAGTTTAAGATATGATTATTTTAAGCCAAGTTATGTCCATTTAGTTTTTACCTCAGTTTAATATGTCCATTTATAACCTAGAGGTTATTATTTTCACCTCTGAACTATTCTTAGATGATTTTTTAACCAATATGGAGTTTTTTACTCTAACTTGATGACTTGTACCAACACTGATTATTTTTAAGCTATAAATAAGTGCCTTTTGAATAAATCACTATTGTTAGTGTGTTTTCTGTGATAATACTTAACCTAGACATGATTTTTTGAAACCCTGACATGTTGGTTATGATTTTAACATATTAATGATTTAAAAAAAAGGCATAATTAAACCAGACATGGAAATTTTTTGTCTAGACTTGATGATTTATGTGTTTTATAAATCCAGGGAAGAGGATTATAACCTAGACATAATGATCAATGTCTTCTCAATCTAGGCAAGAGGATTATATCCTTGACATGATGATTTATGTGTTATAAATCCAGGCACCTAGACATGATGATTTATTTGTTTTATCAATCCAGCCTAGAGGATTATAACCTAGACATAATGATTAATGTGTTTATTAATCCAGGAAAGAGGATTTTAACCTAGGCATGATGATTTATGTGTTATAAATCCAGGCAAGAGAATTATAAGCTACACTTGATGATTTGTGTGTTTATAAATCCAGGCAAGAGGATTTTAACCTAGACATGATGATTTATGTGTTATAAATCCAGGCAAGAGAATTATAAGTTACACAGGATGATTTAAATCCAGACATGATGAATTTAACCCAGACATGATTTATTCAACACTGATATGATAATCTGTGCATAGAAATAATTCAACTTGTGTTCAGGATGATATCTAATACTATGGGATAACTACTGTCCAAAACCCATGATATTTTAGCGTATAATGTTACTCCAATATCTTTTCGTCTCCTCTCCTCTCCCAACACTGAATATACTTTAATGTATGACTATAATTTCAGTGCGTTGCAGTTATTTGGTATGACTATTTTTTCTAAATGGTAAACGTTAAGTGCAATGCCTTCTGTCCAGGAAAACCAAAAACTTTGTATGGGATTCTTACCAAATCATACCCTGAGCGGTACATCCAGGATGGACGTATACACGAACTTGTGTAATCCTAAACAATATAGTTACTGACACTTTTAAGATGGTCTTAATTAAAATTAAGGTGTTTTTTTATGTGTGTTTAGAAATAGCAACCACAGACCCACGGAGCAGGTTTCCTTGTGGGCAGATTTTTTACAAAAACACCAGTCCAATTTTCTTACAATTTTCGCAAAGCTTTTACATATATCTATCTTTGTCACAGAATAGTATGCACGGACATGTATTTAGTCATTTTAGATATCAGTAATCTTATCATAAATAATGTGCAAGAAACTCCTGACAGAAAATTAATATAGTTTTATTACCCACAAACATTTTTTTTTACTAAAAAAAACAAAACAACATTTTGCAAATATAACTTACATCGCCAAAATAAACTCCATGATTCTGGAATGCGTTCCGGTTGTCATGTTCAGAAAATTTGTTGGAAACTCTGTAATTTATCTGCAAATACAAAAATTAATGAATACTCATTAATAATAGGCCTAATACAGAACTGAAAAGAATAGTTTTTTTTTATTTTCTATAACTTGATCGACCGTATAAATTTACTTGAAATTTAGCAAAACAAGGAACATGCTCTCCCAATTTAAAAGTTTCACTTTCAAGAACGAAAATTCGTGAAACACATGGCACGTTTTACAGAAAAAAAGTTCAATATAAAAAAGGTATTACCGGGCGCTTGCCAGAATTTGGCCTATCGTTCCAAAAATAAGACATTTTGTATCATCCAAAAGCTGTGAAATTGTAATTTACAGCAACATAAACTTCCCTTTTTACGGTAACACAAACGCACAAATATCGTCCCACTATTAATTATGCTAAACTTCAATATGAATTTATTTCACAGATTTCTCATTAATAATTTCACTTCAAAATACGCTTCTCAAAAAAAAAGATATAACTATATTCATGGGCTATATTGCGTTTAAAGAAGATCACCAATGTGTGTTTGAACGAGCGAACTCTCGTGGAATCCCTGGTTACTGGGCACTATGTGAGATTATCATCAGGCCAACCTGTCGGATATTACATTTTATTGTCGCACATTGGTAGCTTTGTTATCCTTTATACAAGCACTTAAAAACTTATCTCGGATCTTTCACATTGAAGATCGTCAAACTATTGATACACAACAAGGGGTAGATATTTCATAAGTAGACAACCGTGGAGTAACAAATGATTTCAAACGAAAAGATACGTTGACACTGATAAAGTTAAAGCACAAAGCGATAAGATAAATTGATCACCGGAAGTTGGTGAAATATTATTTAAAAAAAAACTCTTTCTGGAATCATTTTGCCGGAAATTCAGCTGAAGATGTACTAGATTGATTAACATTAGAGATTGCTGCTTGTAGTCGGCTTTAACATGTTGCCGCCGTTACGTTGGCGCGTGCAGAATAACGCTACGTCTTGTGTACCCAGTTTGTGTACCCAGTCTTGTGTAAATATTTCATTTTCTTTCTCTACATATATTTTAAAAAAAGAAAACAACGATAAAATCTACATGTTCACGAATCTATGGAATCACACTTGGGTTTAGTCCTAAAAATATGACGTTGCTTTGAGACTGTTTTACTTCTTGGCAAAGAAAACTATAACAAGCCCGTATGGTAACGTCCAAATATACTGGACTAACTTGTGTTTAAAACTCCCGGTCCATCTGATATGCTAGTCGGATATTTTCGAATTATGTTCTGAGACAAATTTGACTAATCTTCCGACTGTACTGTATTTCGAGTATAAAGTTTAATTGATATCTCTTAAAAGCGACTCCACTGAGGTTTTTTTTTAACTGACTGGACTGGAAAATATTGTTTTTATATTAATGTTCCATTTGATGGAGATTTAAACCTATAATTTGTGTGCAAAATTTCAGATCATTCGCTCACTCCGTTTTTCCAGAATAATTACATTGTATTCTTATTGCAAAAAATAAGTCAAACTTAAAAAGTGCTTTTCCTTTAATTAAGCACAAAAATACGATTTTCAATTTATTTCTAAGAATATTTCTTACTTATCTTTTGACATCTTTCTGTTTTATGTGCCCCTGCTGATTTATGTAAGAAATTCAAATTTCATGTTTTGTGACATTTAGAAGTCAGTTGAGTTCCTTTAATAAGTTTTCTCTTTATATGTATACAATGATAACTGACAAAATGTCAGACCGAGATTCAAACACACAACGTAAACGTTTAGCGCTAGCGCTAAATTAAACAGTCGTTTTCAGTCATTATAAATTTCGCTGTGCACCTTGTTTAGCTGACATTTGTTTGGTTAGGAAAAATCGATTACGGATTATGAGGGATTTTCGTTTTTAATTTAATATAAATGTTTATTCTTATCGCTTTAACCGAAAGCCAGTTTATCGTTGTTTAAATATTTAAACGCATTGAAAAAATATAAAATTTCTTACATGCGCCTTCTGGCAAAAACTATGCCTATATTTCAAAACTACTGCATGTATATATTCTTTCATGCCTAATGGTTTTGTTTGCGAACTGTCTCTATTTGAAAGAACGGTAAATGGGGCGATTGATTTATGATCGACTTTTTTGTTGCAAATGAGTTTTAATTTTGCAACATAGCGTTCATTTTGTATGCCTTATAAGTTTGTAATCTGTTTAAAGCTGCATGCCTCCAGATGAGCCAAAATATTCAATAAAATAAAACCTGAGAAAAATGTCCTAAGATTTAAAAAAAGTAAAATGATTCAAGATTACGTAATAATTTACATGTAATGAGAGATAAATGAGTATTTATAACATGAGTGCTGCATGTTTGTACTGTGTAAATTGCTTCCTTTGGGTTACTTCTCAATATTTTACTTTAAAATATATTTTCATAATGTTTTCATGAAAATAAGCATGCATCTGGAGGCGTGCTGCTTTAAGTGGAAGCAGAAGAATCGAATTTCCTTTCTAAATATTTGTCTATTTGCAAATATAAAGCTCTCAGCGGGAAACAATTTGTTTTTTTAGCTTTTGCCATGGTGTCAATTCTATGCTAGAAATTTTGAGTTTTGACTGTCTACACAAAATATTTCTTTAAAAGCCTGGGTACTTATAAACAAGCTGTCAGTTTCGTTACGTTTCGTTTTTACGTCTTGGTGCGTTGTCTACGTATGGTAATTATTGGTATTTCACGTCAGCTAAATAAGTCATAAGCACTCGATAATTTAGTCATTAACAAAGAACTAATTGAGAGATTAAAATGCGCGTTGATTATTTGAATGTCGCGCCTAGAGTCTTTGAAGAAGTGACTAGTGTTTGTTGCTGACGCGAATTCACCTTGTTTAAACTAATGTAGCATAATTTAACTTACATCTGATTTTGATTGAAAATTTGGTGGCGGTCCCATAGGATAGTGTGCAGACGATGACCTGAACGGTGCTGACAACATTGAACCTGTGCTTGTGGCGTCCTGTCGCTGAACGTGGCTAGCTGAATGTGCACCTCTGTGTTGGAACTGAAAAGGTAAAGAGCACCCTCCTTAGCTGTAGTGTTGCAGTAATTAAAAGGCTCTTTATTGAGCTTGTCAATGAGATATAAACAATCTCACTCACTGTATATCATATGCTGTGATTGATATAGCTACCAGCCAAATAATTAATTCACTGTTTTAGTAAACGTTCTTTACTATCATTGTCCGTAAAATTGTATTAGTTGAGCATTACTGAGCAGTATTGAGACTTTCGGCAGTACCCCACACATCCGATATTAATTAACTAAATAGTATGTTGAATATAAATACTTGTATATGATTTTAACTGCACTGTGTTTATTTGAACCGCTGTGAGTCAAATTGGTTATGATATTTGTTTCAGGACTTTCATTGGTCAGTGTACATTTTGTTTCGGTTTCCTGACCATTCAAATACCTGAGATCTGACTGAGCTTGAACAATTTCTTAATAACCTTGGACCTCATGGATCTGGTGTTGAGGCAACTCAAACATGATCGTGACACGGGTAAGGCTCGAACTCGAGATCCCTGGGTTGAGAGGCAGACACAATAACTTCCAGGCTAAAGATTTTTCTTAAAATCTTGACTGCCACGTGACTACAATCAAAAGATTACAGTGATCGAATATATAATCGAAGAAATACTGTTTCCTGCAGGAAAGGCTGTGAGGAAATTTTCACTTGGTATCACTCGAGCATCGGATCACTTGTTAATAAGTTTTCAAAGGATAAAGGTACAATGGCAGCTAATTGATTTACTACGTATCGAAGTAGAAGTGAACCTAAGTTAAGCCGAGCATTAGTTTAATGAATTTGGCAAATTTCAATGTTCAAACATTTTCCGAAACAAAATCAACAGAGATCGATCTAATGTAAACACATTGGTAACAAAACCCTCGACTTTTTGTGATTTACTATACATTTTGTATTTGATAGGTATATAAAACAAACACTTGATGTGATATTGATACACTCAAAGACAAAGGAACGAAATCCCTAACCGTTGAAATAGGTTTCAAGAGATGGAATATACTGAGGAAAACCCAACTGAAAGGAGGCCTAGGTTCGAACATGGAACCGTTAAGACCAATCATTCTTGACAGCTATATTTGTTTTTTTTTATAATACTGAACGTTTGTAACGTCGTTTTTCATTGGATATTCGTGACGTTTATATTCGGCTATTTGCAATATAACCCTCGCCTAGCGGCTCGGGTTATATTTACAAATAGCCGATTATATAGGGCCATATAACCTGTCAACGATCTTTATAACTAATAATATACACGGCTGTTGTCGATTCATGAACAAATCTTAATTTTTTTCTCTAAAAAATGATGTTTGCTGTATTATAAATTCGTTATAAAGATTGTTGACAGGTTATATGGCCGTATATAAACGGCTGTTTGCAATATAACCCTCGCCTAGCGGCTCGGGTTATATTTACAAATAGCCGTTTATATAGGGCCATATAACCTGTCAACGATCTTTATAACTATAAAAATATATAAGGTCCTTTGAAAATTCTATCATTCTAAGGGAGTTAAGTGTGAATAGGATTTTGTTTTCATTACTTTCAAGGGGTCGTTCTTTTTCAAAATAATATCCGTGATTTTTTTACCGATCCTATAGTATTGGCATTTTTCCGCCAATCATGCAAGTGAATTCAATACTTTTTTCGCGTTGCCACTGACAGGTCCAAAAATAGCATTTTATATGACTCAATTCGAGATTTAGTCCACATTTTAAAACAAAAACTATCTTGAAAAAAAATAATTCGGTCAGTTCAAAAATACACACTTGTTATAAAGTTTGGTCAGTTTTCTTAAGAAGAAAAAAAAACGCTTTCACAATTATAACAGTTTGTGTCCATATATTTCACAAAAAGAAGAAAATGTACATGTCTTTATTGAGGGAAAAATCTTAAAGTTTTATTTTAACTATCGTCTCCTTTTACAAATTGTAGGGGTAAATGTCACTTTGATAGGCTTTATAATAAAGCCGCTATTGTTGTATAAAGCAGTAGGATTATTAATTATGTATCTTATGAAAGGTAATTTGGCAGATAAGTAGAAGATTTGACATTTTCAAAATGGTTGTGTAACTTAAACTGGAATGTTTTATTATTGTTAGACGATTATAAAATAAATTCAACAAAGATATGTGAATCTTTATCCTGTACATTTTGTGTAATGGTTTTGACCTGCCTTGAACCGTTAGCATTTTAATTGATTTCAATAACAAAATACTGAAATTAAAAAATATATATATATAAATAGATAGGCTGACCATTCTAATGGTTTGCTTTATACTTAAGTGGCAAAGTCAATGTCTAATAAATAGTCACTATGGTTAGATCTATACCTAGGTAAATTCATATACATGTAGTTTTTTTGTTGTTTTCCCTTTTCTTATCTATTGCGGGACAAAGTTTGCTGTAAATTGCTCTTATATTAATAGATAAATTCATTTATTTATTAAATATTCCTTGTAAAACGCAAACATGAATAAATTGATCCCAATATTTTATACATAAATAGCTTTATAAAAAGAAAAGTTGATTTAAAAGATGAAAAGATTTGTTATAACTTATTTGTAGATCTATAAATTGTATTAACAAGAAATGAAACTAAAAAACTAAACAATACTAACCCAAGTGCCGACTTCCGTCGCCGGCGGTACGTGTCTGCGACCCCGTGCCATTATTCCTTTTTTCTGCTTTTATTCACGAAGTTTTATTCCTGTTTACTAACTTGTTTTCTTTCCACTCTTCAACTTATGACTGTTTTCTTGTCAAGTTGTTAATCCCTGTGTATTGCAGATTATAATAAGCATGTCAGATTTACGACCGAGTCTCTATCAAAAGTTATTGGAACGAAATTATAAAGCGATCCATAAAAGAACTACAGATTATTTCATTGGATATAGAGACCGATTTACAACACGTCAAATTGGCGCGAAAAATAAACCCTTAGCAACGACGTTTGAAAGTGTACGTTTGCGCGCCTTTATTTTTGGTACATGTTTGGTTGACTGTATAGTCGAAGATTGTTTGAATTACAAAATGTTATTCTATATATAATTTTCAATTGTTTAAATTACATGTAATTCTATAGCAGTAAATACTTAAACTGAGAGGCACTGTATAATAATAGCTCTAATATTAATTAGCTATAATAATAATAATGATGATGATAATAATAATAATAGATCTAATAATAATAATAATAATAACTCTTTTTTCAAGAAAGTAACGTAGAATCTATATGAGTGTACAGAGTTAAGAAAAACTAAATTCGTCTTATTTCCGAGGAAATACTATGTATTATACAGACAGCTTCATTGTCAGTTGACGCTCGCCACCACACTGCTCGGCTACTGTTTGGCATGCCTTATTTTGTATATTCTTCATTTATTATATGCCTATCTTTGTGTTTTCAAATGATAAAGCTAAAATTTATGCAACGCCAACGAGGTTGACATTTATCCAAAACTGGCTAATAGCGAGCGTTGGAATCTCCGTTATCAATGCTCCAAAGCGTGAATAAGCTTCTGAAGCGACTCTGGCTGCCAAGGTCTTTCATATAGTGACTGCAATATATGGCTCTAAGCGTCATGACCGCAAGGTTCTGCACGTATCAGTTTTCTTTTCACTTTTTTTTTAAATCCCAAAGGAGAGGGAACACACTCGAATACATGAGGAAAGGCCGAGTGTGATGCACAGGCTATCCGTGCACAAGACGTTCGTGTCTTTTTATTGAGACAATACTTACACGTTCATTTTGAGCAGCAGGCGCGTTTTCAGGGATCTCTTAATAAAAGGTTTCATGTAGGTTTGTATGCAAATTTACAACAGAAAAAAAAAGAGAATTAAACTTGTAGAAGAATATCAGTTAAAAGATATAGAATTTATAGAAATAGTCAATCCTTAAGCCAAAGATGTTTTAGCTGACGGTTAAGGGGAGACTAATCCACTGACGTATGCTACTATATGGGGAAAGGAATTTAGGTGGTATTGCGTCCATGAATAAATAGGTGAGTAGTTCAGATTTCTTGTATTGCAGCATTGATGTTCCGCTGCTGTTCGCAAGTGTTAGTCAGATATCATTTTGGACATCGATGTTAATAAATGTAGCTACATGTACTACCTTCTAAATTAAACATTTTGCCATGGATGCAAAATTAAGCAGTACTCGAATTTGGCTCTTATGCAGCTTCTTTGCTTTTACATTTTGTCGTGTTATCTTGTTGATACGCTTGGTCCATGAAAGGCCTCGACTTAAGGCCCACCCCTAGATATTTTGCTTCCTTGGTTGAATTTTAACTGAATATTATGAAGCCAGAAGGATGTAAGGAAATATTTCCGGGTTTCATTTTCTAGGTATTCTATGGACTCACATTTATCTCTTATAAAGAATTCTGTCTAGTGTCATTTTGATTATGCTTCAACTTTGTGGTTCTATAAGCATCGTAACCTCTCTCGTAATCAAACTTATAAGATTAGTATATCTTGTGGCTGAAGGTTTGCATTTACGGGTTGAGGTATAAGAATTGGAGCCACCTTATATCCATGCGTGATTCGTAAGGGGGACTAAATGGGTAAGAATTACTGGAGTCGATATATCTCTTAGCTCCAGCAGGTGAGGTGATTTTGACCCCTTGTGTTGCTTTAAAGTTTACAACACCAGAGGTTAGCCAAAATTCTCTTTCCTCTTTCAGTGCCATGACCTTGTCTCTGTGTGCTGTAAAACCAAACAAGTAGTTTGTTTTGATCTTATAACAGTTCATATTAGTAAAGTCCAATTTTATTTTGTCAACTGGTTGAACATTAAGTGAACTTCTTTTGCTAAAACATCAAAATGAAACAAGAAAACAAAACAAACTGTTCACTTTGTACAAATGTTTATTGAATTATTCCAACATCATAATCTGCACATGATATGATGATTACCTATACATTGGTCTGGTACCAAGATTCATTACTACAACCTACACAAACAGAATAACCATTCTAGTGAACCAGTCTACTGACAGATAACCAGTCTGTATCAATTTTACAGGAAGATGACCAGTCAAGATTTATAAAGCATATTAATAAGTACTGTGTGTCATCAATAACATTCAATTCTTGACATCAGTACAACAAATTTACTGGATTAACATGAAAGTACTTCAAATGGCAATTTTTTTACTTAAACAAAACTTGGCTTACCAATCAAATTTCAGATCCTGTAAACTTGCTTCAAATATAAAACGAATTACAAGCAAAATCTGTCCATTTGTAGAAATAGTTAACTATTTCTGTAGGTTGTAAAAGCAATGAAATTCTTAACTTAATGTGACAGAACATTTATGACCATTTACACACACAAAGAAATTTACATTTATATCATCTGCCTAACGGTGCTGTACATGTGTTACAAAAACATTAGCAAAACATTTAAATGATTCTTTTATCTATTGATCTCTCTACAAAACAAAAATCAATTTAATCATGATTTATCCGAAAATTTCACTTTACCCTTTAAGAACAAAAAAAACTTTACTAAGTATAATAAGATTGTTTTTTCTTAATAGCAACCAGTGATTTTTTTACCATACATAACAGACACTTATATATGGCTTCTTCCCTAACTGAAATTTTCTTTAAAATCATGCAGAAGTCTGATTGAACTTACACCAGCTTTTTTACTTCCAAACTTAGTAATTTTAGTGATAATTTTTCCTAAAATCACCAATTGCATGAGACTGGTATGAAAATGAAACGAAAAAACACACAAGTAAAATTTTTTTATAGAATTTTCAACATTTATCTTGTCTTATGGTTTTGCTAATGTTTTTACAACACCTGTTTGCTGCCTCGTATATACATGAAATGATAGCACCGCTAATACATATACACTCAACTTCATATAATACATATACACCATGAATGATTCAATGCAAAAATAAGAAACAGATTCGCCTTTTCACAGGGCTGTGTAGTTAAAGCAGTAACTGTTTACAAAAATAGCCTTGTACAAAACAAAAAATAGGGACTTCAAAATACAAAATTGTACATCTTTTTTCCTATTTCCATCTGTTTATGGTTTTAAAATTCATCCAAATTATGCCCGTAGGTTACATATTCAAAGAAAAAAAGGGCTTAAAATGTCATTTTACAATTTTAACTTCCAACTTATTTAAATAAGCTTTTCACAGTTTGCATTTACAACCTTGGTCCGCGGTTATAAAGAAATTCTCTGAGCTCAAACTCTTATCTTAGGCATTTGATTGGTCAGAATATGACATAAGATGTATGTTGACCAATGAAATACCTGAGATTCAAGACAAGAGATAAGTTAAATTTTTTATAACCTTGAGGCCTTGTATCATTAGTGTATTCAAGTTGGTGATGAAAATAATTCATGTACATGTATAAAACTTCCGCAAGACCTTTATCATTCACCTTCATTACACCAGCTAATACAAAGTCATCGTCGTCAAACAGTAAAATAGCCAGCTTTTTTCCAGATACCCTCCTCCCTCACTGTCCTAACATACTTGCAGCCAATTATAAACTTCATTTATACCAAGTTTGTAGAGCAAAATACTTAATACAAAAATTTTATCGTCGTTTTTTTTGTATTTAAAAAATGAAATGTTTACGACAACATCAGTAAACATTGTCTATGCATAATAGTACCTCGTAACACCAGTTTACATAATATTATCTACATCTACAGGGGGGCGAGGGGGGGAAGTTCAGATCAATTTGAAATATAACAATGCCATCAAAATACAAATTTTTACAATATTTGAAACAGTACACATTAAAAGGAAAGAAAGAAAAACAAAATTCACGTCCAAATTTATAACCCAATAGTGCTAACCATTGGTAACAGACCTATGCTACCACATAGTTGAAGAGTGCCTAGTACCCTTTTTTTATCGGAAGAAAAAAAAATCCTAAGAATATTAAAAATTTACCCAAAGTTTTATTGGAAAATGAAAGAATAAAACTAATGTTGATAAGATTGCACACTTTATACAGTTCCTGTATTAGCCAATTCAAACCATTCAAGTTTTTGTTACAATGTTTTATTGTATGTCTCATGTATATTACGTTCCCATGGCAATATAGCTTCAGAATTCAAATGTCATCAATTATAATACAAAATATGTTACAAAAACAAACAATTCATGAAGCACTTTAGAAATAAACTTCATAATCTGTACATAATGCGTATGATGATAGATGATGTGGCCGTGAAAAAAAATCCAACTTGATGCGTGTGACCGGGGGAAAAAAAATGGAAATAAACATATGCAAAAAATTGTTTCATAACATAACTGACAAACATTTTGATTTCTTGAACATATTTTAACATTAATCATTTTTTCCAACATATAGTGCATGAAATAAATGATAAAAAAAAACAACAAATGATATTAAACCATCAAAAAAGCTGTTTTCCACACTTTGGCATCACAGTATTTGACTTTGAAGAAATTATTTTTGTGTTCCCTTTTTCCATTTCACATTAGAGTAAATTAGATAAAGAAAAAAAAGATAAAAACAAGTAAATTTAACATTTTGCAAAGAATAATGCATGGAACAAAATTTTACATTTTTCATAAAAGTAATCAACTTTAGAAATTCTGGCACTGGAAAGGACATGCAAAAACTTTTCAATTTTCATGGTGAAAGAAGTCAGTGGCCATCTTAAACATAAATTTATACACACAATGGCACTTTCATACTATCACCAACCTGCCATTGGTCTGGTGCTTCTCCAAATTAGTATAAATTAATCGTTTAAAAAACCCTCTAAAAGAAATGAAATTATAACACATTTCTTTCCTCGTTGTCAAATGATGGTAAACCAAAGATATATGATGAATTTATAAGACGTATGTATTAAAACAAGAGCACTGCATGCGGTGTTAACGCTCGTCTGTTAAAGTAACCACTTTTGACACAAAACTATACAAGGGGTATAACTACAAAAATATAGCTTTCAGAATTATGCCCCTTGTCTAACTACTGAACCTTGTCAAGATACACAAATATTCCAAGTTTCATGCTGATAACTTTTAAAATGTTTGAATATAAATGGAGCTACTTTTACAGGACGACGACAACAACAGCATTCCCAACAGCTCGACTTTTTCTTCGAAACAGGCGAGCTTATGAATGAGATCTCAACAAGTTAGCACTATTAAATGTGTACTGAAGAACAATCTAACAGAATGAAAACATAGAATTATGCTGTAGTAATATTGAAAGGGTAAACATTTTAACAATTTACTTATTTGCATTTTTTATTACCTATTTGAATTCTTTTCAATATGTTTTCAAGTCAATGTCTTCATTTATAAACAGCCACATAACTTCTATAACCCATTTTAATAATTTCCATTCATGATCAAACTTATTTTAGAACATATGCATAAAAATTTACATGTTTTCACACTCCGTAATTACTAATCACTTAACTTTCAAAAATTATTTTAGCAAAGCATCATTACAAGAACGGCATAATAGACATAAAAGAACAGTTTCCAAACTTCCACATAATAAACTAAGTTTATTAACTTGCAAGTAAAATAAAATTGCATGTAAACAGACAATAGTTTCCTTACTTGTATGTTATAAAGTAAGTTCATGAACTTAGATGTGAACCATAGTTTCCAAACTGACATGAAACAAACAAAGTTTTAACAACTTAGATGCTATACAAAACACAGTTTCCTAAGTAGCATGTAATAATCATTTTATATAAAGTTGCATGTAACAAACTCAACAATTTTTTAACTTGCATGTAATAAAGATCATGAATTTTCTTTTATTAAAAAAGACATTTTCTTACTTCCATGTGCAGAACTTTCATAAACTAACATATATATTTAATCATTTTCGTTATTTCTCATTGTGTAAAAGATATGTAATCAGTGTCGAACAAACATATTTAACATGCCTGTGAAATAAATTGTGACTAAAAATCTGAAGCTAGATGAATATGACAGAAAAAAAAAATTCAGATTCTACAAAAAAAAAGAAGATTTAATACTCATTACAACGGTTTATTATCACTGCCTAGTTAAGGGAGGAAATAAGAAAACAATACAACAAAAAAATTTGCAAGAATTAATAATGCTGACACAAAGAATGCAAATTTATGGACATTTAGTTCAGCTGGTCCCCACGACAAATTCAAACTACTCATTGTAAATCAAAGACAATAACCGGAAACCAGAAGAAGAAAAAAAGATATTGTTGACACAAATCTGATGTACTTCATAAGTCTCCATGTAAATTTGGCAGAGGGAACTCGAATGAAAGGGAAAAAAATGAAAAAAGTAAAAAAAAAATTTAATAAAAATTTAACAGACCAAGCCTGTGATATAATAATAACAGCAGCTTCATTTGTTGATAAAATATGTAATACAAAAGTCTTTTCGAGGTAGGCCCTTGAATGAATTTTTGTTTGTGTTACGATAAATTTCACATTCATTCATTGTAAATAGATATACGAGCCCGCCCTACATGTATTAAGTTAAAATCGGAAATTATTGAAGATCTGCGTCCCTTCTCAGAAAATCTAAGAATATCTGGGGCATGTAACAAAAACATCAAAAATTGACACATTCAATTTGAGAGTAAATATTTTGACGCATTTTTTAAAATCTTAATTTTTTTTATATCAGCAAGAAAAAAGTTGTTGCAATACATTCATGCCATCAGCTGCTTAAAGAACGTAACTGTCGAACATCTTCTGTCATGGTCTACGGAACTTATCGGCAAATGTCTTCTTATAAAACTGTGGTGCAAACTATGTAGAAATTAATCTCTCATAAAACAAATTTACTTTTGGTACTGTATTTAGCTCAATTAATTGTCTACTTTCTGTAGTAATTAATGTTGTCCCCATATAAATCTTCTCATCATATCAAGTAAGGACGTACAGAAAGTTTGATTATAAATGGCCAACTAATAACTAACTTCAATGATTTACACATACACAAATGTCCACGGAATACTTTCACAAGTGTTTATTTAAGTACAAGACAAAATGGCGAGGTCCCCCCGCAACTTCCCGCCATTGTTTTCAGCTGAATATATCCTTCGCATCACCAACTGCTCTGCACTAAATTTCACATGGCATCTCGTCTCTCAAAACAATAGTCACATAATCTGGTACACAAAGTTTATATCTAATAAAACTTTGACCCAAACAATTTGTCTATACTTTGCAAAAAAAAAATTTAAAAAAAATCCTGTTACAAAAATGAGGATGAAAAAAAACTATGCTTTTGTGTGAATGATATTTTCACTATGAAGATGTCTAAGGGGAGAGAAAATGGCATACTGTATTAATGAACATCTGAACTTTCTGGCTTTGACAGGTGGTTCCCCGATTCTGGGAGCGTAGAATGAGGCGTTGAATGAGGAGTACTGTGTGAGACGGGTGGGTGTGCATCCATTGTTGTTGAGTGAACTCCGAGGCTGGCTGCTGCTGCAGCAGCGGCAGGATTCGGGAATGGGTAGCCACCTCCACCATTCATACTCTCTGGGTATCCCGGAAAGGCATATCGCATACTGCTAGCAGCTACAATTATAACAAACAAATTACATTGGTAAGATAATTTTTATGCAAAGGTTTCATCAAATAGTTGATTACAATCTTAATATGTTGAGTGCAAAAACAACAGGTATTTAACATACAGTAAAATATATATTTTTGTTAAGGGAGGTCTTTTGTCCGCCTTGTCATTTTTGGACGGGATGGCTTTTGTCTGTTTCCCAAATAAACTAGTTCTAATAGGCAGTTCAACTAATTACTATCTTGATTTTTCTACAAGAGAATGATGGACATTTTTTGAACTAGAAAAATAATGCAGTACCCATTACCAATTCAACAATCAATTAATATTCAAAAACTTTAATTATAAGTGACTCTATCAATCTGTGTCTAAAATTTATCTCAGTTCTCCAATGAAAGATAAACACTATACTTTAGAATATCTGTACAGAGAATTCTGTATGCAATACTTTCACTAACATATTAAAAAGTCTTAAGTTCTGGAGCATGAGCAAATTATAGACCATATAGTCCTGTTTATCATGTTTTTCCATTTCTTTTTCTGCTCATTTTAAGTCATATTTCGCCTATCAATCCACCATACTAAAGATTACTAGGAAATTTTTCCAGCTTTATTTCACGCATCAGCCAACACTTAAGTAGAACCACTGAGATTCCATAAGCTAGCTGGATAGCTCCCGCATATGAAAGAATCCAAAGTGTCTGAATTTATGAAAACTGTGTTGAAATTGCAAGCATGACAATAAGCTAAATGAATCAGAAATATCAGCGACACTTAGATATTGTAAAAAGACATCACACATATAATTTATATCAGACGCCAGTGATACACAGAATCACAAATCAGTTACGTCACATTTTTTTATAAGTGACATTGTATGATAAGATATCTAATATACTTATCTAGTTATATCACCTTATCAAGAAATGATATCTAAATAACGATTTATACCTGATTTATTGGTGGTAAAATATTCTTTATTGACACAGTTTCGTAAACTGTCTGGAATACGACCAACAACGGCCCGTCGTATCTCTCCAGCAGCCATTTCTCGTAATTCGGTCAAACTTTGCTCACTGTAGAATGAGGAATGAGGTGTGCAGATCAAGTTAGGACTGTCCTTTAAAGGACCTGAAAAAAAAACAAACACCCAAACTATCAGCTTATTGACATATTAAAATCAAAATAAACAGTGTATCTAACCCTGTAATTTATACCATGGAAGGGAATTCAAATGGGTTCTATAATTAAAACAAATCTATTATCAATGTGGTGAAAAATAGCTATTTTTAAATTAATCCAGGACTCAGTGATTTTTTTTCCTGTATTTTACAGCTTCCCCTAGCTCAAAATAGGTATATTTTCCCCTAAAAAAGCTAGTATTTTCCCCTGAAATGCCCTGTGCACTTCTTCACCAGAACAATGACTTAACAGCATCTGACTTAATATATCAGCTAGAAGACAGAAAGCTGTCCCTATAGCCTCTGCTATGTACCATGTATGTTAAATTGAATTGAAATTGAAAACTTTATAAAATTTGTGGGCAAGTTCCATTCTCAGTTGTTGGAATTCCATTTTCCTCTTTTCTGATTTATCGCACTTTATTTTCCCCTTTAGAAAGCCACAGGTTGTCTTGAAAATTGGAAAAAAATCACTGCAGGTCCTTTTTCAGGATTTTTTGGTCTAGTTAAATGTTAGCTAATTGGTGTTGCTCAATATATTTGTTTTTCTATCTACACAGTAGAATAGAAAATTTTAGTTATAAATGTGCAAATCTAGTTGTTAATCTACTCTAAATTTCGGCAATATAATATTATCATCTTCACATTAACTTGGTGAGTCTTACTTTGTGATATAACAAATGGTTCATTCTCGTGTACATCAAGGGCTGCTGCCCGTACTCTGCCATCCTTTAATGCTGAGGCTAGGGCATGTTCATCTACAAGACCTCCACGTGCTGTGTTCACAAGAAACGCTCCTGTAATGTTACAAGTATACTACTGTTTTAAAATAAATATTTACGAAAATTGTCCATGACTAAAATACTCGCAATAAAGAAACACCTTTAACCAAATGCAATTGCACTGTTCCTGTTATTTCCGAGTATCAAAGCATTTGTTAAGGTATAAACAGTCACAAATCATCACATTAGTGAAATTACTGGTTAACTCCAAATAAATTTAAAAGGACTTAATCTGTTACTGCACTAAGGTGACAAAATATTCAAGATTTACCAAAACTGCAATTCCAAAAGATTGTTGCAAAAGATGCTGTATCATAATTAAACAAAGCATCACCATTTCTGTCTCCTAATAAGTCTTGTAAATGAAATACAACTAATGCTTTTTTTTTTCCTAAGTAAACTTTTTACTGTCAAGCAACAAATACATATTCATGCCATAACAATTTTGTTTCCAGCTATAACTGTAGACCTTGTACCTGATATAAAGAAGGACTTCTCTTCACAATTATTATTATTCATATTATTTGTACATAATCTATATAGATGAAGTATTTTTGCTTCTTTTTCCTTGTTGGTAATTGATATAATGATATTGAATTAGAATTTAGTCAAAATACTACTTTGTTTACATTTTGCTTTCTTTACAACACATTACTACACATTCAGCACTACTTTCTCCAGCTGTTTAACATGCTCTTAATCCATTATTAAAACATTATTAAACACATGTTTGACATTTCTAAAGAATCTAATAAATGTAGATTTCTAAGGCATAATGTGCCTTTAATGCCAGTAGAACCACCAACTTCGAGTAAGTTATATGGATACCTTGCAGACATTAAAGAATTAAAAGTCCTTCACCCCTGATTCAAAAACAAACACATGTGATAGACATATGATTCAAAGCCAGCCACGGTAACAACTTGACCTATGAGGCCACCGCTACCACAGAAATGGTACCTTCACTCGCCAAGTCCTCATCAGAAAGTGAAACAATGACCGCTACCAATTTAGCCACGAAGGTCACTCACTATAAACAGTTCCCTTAATTGTCAAGTCCCCTTCATCAGAGGAAAAACAGTGACCATAACCGACTAAGCAACACTGAGGTCACAATAAAGACAGAAATGGTACCCTTACTCGCCATGTCCTCTTTATCAGAGAAGAAAACAGTTACCGTAATCCACTTAGCCACTGAGGTCACTATATATGGTACCCTCACTCACCCAGTCCTCTTCAGAGAATGTAGTATACTGAGCGACTAGCGTGTGAGTACTAATATGTTGCACTTACGTGGCGACTTACCAGGTCTCATTTGTTTAATGGTATAGTCATTGATGAGATGGTGGTTATGCTCGTTAAGGTTGCAATGTAGTGAGACACAGTCGCTTTGAAACAGAAGATCTTGCAGTGTGTATACCCGTGTGATACCTGAAAATCATGGGAAAAAAAACAAATTCGTGTATTCCACTAATAACGGCCAATTTCTCAACAAAAGCTACAGCAAAGATCAATCTGCATATTGTCATCTACTAAGTCATTTCAAGAAGCATCAAGATCTTGTAAGTGTAACTTGTGCTTGAAAAATATCAGATACAGTTACTCAACATTTATAAAGAAAGCGGTGAAAACATCATTCCCTAGGTCTTACATTTTATTGATATTAGATTGATCATTTCTGAAATATGTTGCAAATCATCATAACTAATCAATAATAATAATCTGGTTTGTGATGAGGCCGGGAAAGTTCCAAAATCTTACCTAATGATTTTTCAACTCCATCTGGTAAATATGGATCATAAAATATGACATTAAACCCAAACACTTTAGCTCTCAGGGCCACGGCCGATCCAACACGACCCAGACCAACTATTCCCAGTGTATCGCCGCGAATTCTTGCTGAACCGGATGCCGCCTCGCGTAATCCTTCAGGGCCGCTAACTTTCTTTCCTTCTCGTACCATGTTAGCTAGCCAGTACGTTCTTCTATATAAGTTCAATATCAAACAAATTGTTGAATCAGCCACTTCCTCTACGCCATATCCTGGCACATTGCACACTGCTATTCCTGAATGTTGGAAATAATAACATTAGAAATGACTATATTTCTTTTTGTTACAATTTCAAGGATAACTTGTACAAAACTCTACATGTTAATGCAGCAAGTTGTCTCCCTTTCTTCATAATACTATTAACAAGCCGACAGTCCTGACTGCAATACTAAAACCTGGTATAAAAAATTTATATGACAAAATAATCATCATTTTCAAAACATGAATAAGACAATAAGAAACATGAAATAAATTTTTGCACTGATACAATTTTTTCCCTCCTACCTTTATTTCTTGTGATGATGAGTAAAGAAGGTTTCACATTTCTTATAATCATTAATGGTAACAGGTTACAGGTTAATAACCTGTCATGCTGTCATAAAGAAGAAAAAATACATTTTGCTTTAGCTAGAGCTAGGCCCTTAGACAGCAGTAGCCTGGGACTTCCCAGTACCGTCCATAAACAAAATCAAACCAGGCCTGCAACATTTTCAATTTTACCCTTTTGAAGTCATATGCCACAGTAAAAAGGTTCTCCTGTTGTACTTGCAGGTTGTGTACGAATGCAAAACTCCTGATTATAACCTTTTCAACTTTAACTACAGATTCATGAATTGTATCTTTTTTGAATTGTTGAAGCCCAACTTTTAATTTGGTAATGTCCATAGTTAATTTTTTTTCATGTACATGCAGAACATGTTGGTCTGGACCTGTACTGACGACAAAGCGTTGTCAACAATGCATTCTGCCAGTATACAAGCATTTCGGTAAAATGTTTGCAAGCGTACTTACCAAATTCGCCTGCAGCTTTTACGTCTACATTATCATAGCCACTCCCTATCCGTACTATAACACGCAAACTTTTGAATTTTTCTAAATCTTCTTTGGTTAAAGTTATAGAGTGCCACATCAAGGCCCCAACAGCCTCATTTAACACCTGTAATAAAAATATTTCTTAAAACATTTGACAAAAATTTATTGTCTCATACTAGGTTGTCAGCTTGTTATATCATCATCAGTCTGTGACATGAAATGGTCCCTTTTAACTTGTGATGTATTACATTCAGCATACTGTAAACTATTAATTAATGTATGACACAAAAGTTCCCAACAGTGTGTAACATTGTTAAAAATCATGAACAGTGTGTGACACAAATGTCATGACGAGCGTGACACAAATGTCATGAGTGTGACACAAATGTCATGACTAGTGTTACAAAAATGTTATGAACAGTGTATGACACAAATGTCATGATGAGTGTGACACAAATGTCATGACTAGTGTGACACAAATGTCATGATGAGTGTGACACAAATGTCATGATGAGTGTGACACATATGTCATGACTAGTGTGTAACACAAATGTTGTGACCTGTGTGACACATGTCATGATCAATATGTGACTCACATGTCAAAACCCATGTGTAACACATAATGTCATGACCAGTATGTGACACAAAGGTATCCCAAAAAAGGTTTTCTTTTGCACAATTTTTTTTAAAGACAAGTGTTTTGATATCAACAAATTTAACCACTCAGCCACAGACAAACTTTGACACAGGTGAACCACAGTCCTTTAACTGGCCAGCTTAGGTAACTTCACACCATAGAAAGGTATAACTTTTAACACAATACTGACAGCATGGACACACAAGCTGGCCTGGTTTTATTCTATCATCATTACTACAAGTATTGCTACTTGTATGCAACATGTTACATTTGCTTATCTAATTTTCCTCAAGTGTTAAAATATTTTTTTTTTAAGTGTGAAAATAATTACTGGTTATTCTTACATATTGATAAAGGCTTTTAAAGCTACAATTTTTTCTATTTACATGCCAGTGAATATACTTTGTTAAAAGGTACATACAATAAGAAAATTATCAATTGAAGGAATCGTGAGGTATTCTTCTATGTAATATTGGAAATTTTTTTTTATCGAAGTTTAATACTGTATCAACAAAACTGTTTTAAAAATACATTAATATAAGAGTATAAACAGATCTTAACATTTGACAAGCTATACTACAATGTAATTTAAAAGACAGAACAAAGTATAGCATCACTGGTGATATGTGAAACTTAAGAACAAAGACAATAGCTATTTAAAACTAAAGTTTAACATGACAGATCAAAAGTTATTACCACCTGAGGCAGGAAAAGGCTCGGAAAAAAGTTCATGCAATTTGAGAGCACAAGAATTCAAATTTCTTTATTTTATTGGAATAATTTAACTGAAGAAAGTGGGTTCTTTGTAAACAAACACTTGAAATACATTGCTCACTTCTGCTCACCTATTTCTGATAGTTTGAGATGTGATAATGTATAGTATTGCTCTTCACAAATCTACGTAATGCTGACGTGCAAAGGATGCAAATATTAACACTTGGAGTACATCACCTTTCTTCCAAATATATCTAATTTCTCTCATCCCCACCTAGTGATAACATCTATGTGATATTCACTAAATAGCTCTTAGCAGAAAAGACTTCAAGTTTCATTGTATCCTCAGATCAATAGAAGAAGTGTACATTTAAATGTTATTAGCAAAGGACAATTGTCAATATATATAAATATATAGCAATACAGCAGACAACTATCCATGGACATTATTATCATATAATTTGTTGTGTATACCTTTTCATGTATTTCCGAGGTTGACTGAGCGTCGCAGAATGCCACTGTCGCCACGTCCTTTAAGATTGGCATCTCTACAGAGCAATCTCTCCCGTCCAATAGGGCAATAAGAGGCCGCGGGTGCATTGGCCCATTCGGAATTGGTCCACGTATACTAGCCACTGTTAAATACAAAGTGTTATATTTTTATTATAACAAAATCAAAAACATATAAAATAATGACAAATAACACAATCTTTTTAAAACAATATCATAAAGTTTTCACCCTATCATTTAGATTAGTGTATTACTTCTTAAGAAACTAAACAAAGTTTGATAAATGAATGTTTAATGTGGGGTAAAGCTTTTAAAAAGTTGGCAAATTCAATTAAACCAGAAGTAAGAGTAATGGATAAGTTATATCTTTTTAGACAATGAGACTTTGGGTTTGAGCTCACTCAACAATAACACTGAATATCAAAGACTGACCATTTCATAGATCTAAGTAAAGACTATAAGAATTTACACTGTCTGCCAGTACAGACCGGAATATCTAGCTCAAGGGTATTTGTTAAAGGTGGTAAGAGGCTCTGCCGAGTTTCCGCTAAACAGTTACCAGAGAGCTAGATATTCCTGTCTGTACCGACAGCCGGTGTTTGATTCTTTTTCTTGTATATTACATATCAATTATTTTCAGAACAGAAATTACGTAAAATAAAATTCTCATTATGCATTTTTTCTTATAGTAGCTTCTGAACTTACAAATTCATTCATAATGGTAAATGACGTCATCCTAAGAATGCAATTCATTTATAAATGACGTGGGGCAATGACGTCATTTAAAGCACGCTAAATTGTCTTACATGGGGGGTGCAAGACAGGTTTTTCTAGCACTGGTGTAAACGGTAGATAATCCTGTTTGATATGCAAGAATATAAATTGTACACATACTATTATGTCTTTCATTAAAAAAAAACTCACTTAATAAGATAATCTTCACATCGTAAACCTACTTATAATTAAAATGATATGCAGGGTCACATACAACTAAAGAACAAATGTACTAACAAGTTACAAATACCTAATTACTCTCATAATAACTTTTTTTTGTTAATCTTAATAATTATTTTTACATTTCCCCCTTATCAAACATATATTGCATATTGTGTACTTAACAACTCGATTTTATATCCTTTTGTTATCATATTTATTTCCTAATTAGATTATACTCATCATTTAAAGTTACAAGACCAATACATGTACTTCAGTTTAGGATATGACTTAACCATCAACCTGCTAGACATGAAGGTCACAAGCCTTTGCCACCAGTATAGAACTATGCTTACTACAAATGTGTGCAATCTGACCAGGCTCTGTACTGGTAATAGCTCAATTCTTGTATTTTGATAATAAATCCTTTTAACTTTGAATGGACTGTTCCAAATTCAAAGCTGGGCAAACCCATTACACAAATAAAAGCAGGTTAAGGCAGTGGTTGCTTGTACTGAATTTTTGTTCAATTAAAACAATTTTCAAAGTTAATTTAAGTCAGATTATTATCAAAGTCTAAATAGACTGATACATTGTTTTGTGCATTGTATAGTCAGGTCAGACTAATACATTGTTCTGTTAATTGAGCTGATACATTGTTCTGTGCATTGTGTTCTCTGGTCAGACTGTTACATTGTTCTGTGCATTGTGCTGTCTGGTCAGACTGATACATTGTTTTGTGCATTGTGTTACTGGTCAGACTGATACATTGTTCTGTGCATTGTGTTGCCTGGCAGACTGATACATTGTTCTGTGCATTGTGTTGTCTGGTCAGACTGATACATTGTTCTGTGCATTGTCTTGTCTGGTCAGACTGTTACATTGTTCTGTGCATTATGTTATCTGGTCAAACTGATACATTGTTCTGTGCATTGTGTTGTCTGGTCAGACTGTTACATTGTTCTGTGCATTGTGTTGCCTGGTCAGACTGATACATTGTTCTGTGCATAAAGTATAGTCTGTCAGACTGATACATACATAAGAAACAGTTACCACTTGCTTAGTTTAATCAAATTCTTAAAAATTAAAAGAGCAATAAAAGAAAAGGGCAATACTATTTGCTTTTGCTGACATAACTCCAATGCTGACATAAATCCAAATTAAAGTGTTACAAAAACTTACTAGTGGCTGGCACGTCTAATCTCGGTCTCTTCACTGCTTGAAACGTTTTGCCGTTTTCCATGAAGCGTGGAGTCACCTCCACTCAGTTATATATGTAAACCAGAGTCACTGCACTTCTGAGCACTAAAGTTACACAACCTGAAAGTAACAACATTTACATATAAATGGACTTTTCCAACAGTGTATTGCCTTGGCATAGGGTATCAGGATAGCGTTACCTTGAAATAATTTAAAGTCCATTGCTGGATTCAAGTAGAGCAGATTTGAAATTGGTGAATTAAGCCACTCAGACACAGAGATTAAATTGCTACAGCATTAACAAGATACAAGTCAGTGACCTAGTTTTTATTTCAAATGACCTATTATTCAAACCTGAACCTATATCATCAATAAAAAGATAATCAATTTTAATGTCACCACAATATTTCTTAAATACTATCACATTAAACACTGACCCCCTTTTTTTTGACCTCGTATATCTTACAGTCAACCTTGACACAGATATTCTCCAGACAAAAATATTTTCAGCATGTTTAAAGAAGGACCAGATCAAAAATTTCTGAAGTGTTCACAAGGCTTTTCATTGCATGGGCCTTATGAATTTCCTTTAAAACTTTAACCAGTCTTATCTGAACATAACATAGAAATATCATGATTGACACAAATATTGTAGTATTGAGTGACTAATGAGTGATTTTAGCCAGTACCATGATTTTTTATATTTAAACTTCACCTAGAAATAATTAATGCAAAATGCTCACAAGATTTAAGTAAGAATTGATTAAAAGTTTTTAAATAAAAAATTTTATTATGTATTACAAAAAATTCTAGAGTACTTTTCAATGATCTTTTTTTTTTTCAAAATTTATTTCAGATTTTAAAACTTAGGGGGAAGATAAAGTTTATACATGCTGATTATCCCCCTCCCAACACAAGCCTACACAACAAAACCTGACTTTTTTAATATCTTTAAAACCAGTTGGCTCTGCAAAATGTCATGCCCATGTATAACAAATAATTTTCACCCAATATCTCAAAATGACAAGATTTACAGTATGGGATATACAGCCTGATTCAACACAGCATCTCTGTCTGATGTAACATATTCCAAATACAACACATCTAATCAATTGTCTACTAAAGCTTCCTAGAGAGTGGTGGTTTTTTTTTGCTTTTCACAAAATGTGATAATAAATTTTGCAAACAATTATGCACTATTTGTGTGAGCAGAGCTGCTTTCTATCAGATGTACAGTCTTTTCTAAACTGTACCTCTTTGAAACCTGCTCATGGATAACAGAATTTACCTGTGTTATTTCCTCTCTCCAAACATTTATAAATCACTACATCAGACCAGATGGTATTATTACATGTATATTGAAATAACTTACAAATCCATGTTCTCGCTGAAAAACAACATCTTCTTCAAGAAATTTGTAAAAAAAAATTTCATTGCTAGGGTGGGATTTTAATTCTATGTCACATTTAATAAGTTTTGCTGCTTATTTTCCAAAAACATTCCAAAGATTTAAAAATTCTATTAGTCCGCTGCATTAAAGAGAACTCGATGGATGAGTGACTCTGAAAATATTTTTCGATGCCTGCATTCCTTGCCAGAGAAAATGTGAAAAAAAATTCAGCTCAGAATGATATAAATTTTATTTTGTTAATTCATCAGCAATAACCATCTATGTACTAAAAACTTTCATCATATTCTTCCTATCAGATTGTTTATCTTTTAACTATACAATTATTAAACTGTCATTATGTTATGCAAAGCATACATTTTATATATTATAATTCATATCCCCCCCCATTTGCCCTATAGACATAAAATATTTACACTGTTAAACTACACACTACCACTTTATGCACAATATTAACACGAGCTCATTTTTAGTAGCGAATATCATTATTACAAGGTTACGCTTAAATCGAAAACGAACATTTCCACAAATACATACATGAGGTATTTATTGTTTGACCTACAAACTTGCACACTTGTCGCATTTTCCGCTTTACTGCAGTTTCATATATCACAAACAAGATAAAGAAAATAAAACATGTACGGACAATGAATGGTTTACCTCGCTAACATTAACAGCTTATTGCATGTAACATTTTACTATCTGTTGCAATGCGGTTAAATAACCGATAACTCGGTATTTATTTACATTAATATCACCATGTATAAGCCATCGACTAAATCAATAGAGCATTTATCTAACAGAAGTGTAAGGCACTTCACGTAACTAAAGAAAAGAACCAATAAAAGCAAATAACCTTTACTAAATTTCTCATTGTTAAACGTCTCTCTCATGTATCTCAAACTTGGTCAATACACATGTACAATTTCCGATCAGATGTTTTTGAAAGACAAGCTTACAACCGATGCGATGCGGCTGTAAAAATCAATATTCATACACAGTGATAACTGACTTAATGTTTCTAACCGTCTGTGAAAATGACCTCATGCAGTACAAGGAAAATTCACGCCCTAATAATACAGAAAAGAATTTTCATTTTTGATCGCAAACAGATTTACAATGACAACATTGTTTCCATCTAAAATGATAAAATTTAACAGTGTTTAAATTCACTCTGTAATGGCGGTAAAAACATTCTATCAACCTAATTGTTACCGTGTATAAATAGATAAATAGGGGGAGAAAAAATAATAAACAGATCTGTATTTAAAATGGCATTCTGATCTATTGAATACTTGTACTTTTAAATCCATCTTACAGCTATGATATTGTTTTCAATGAAGTCTTTTGATACAGTGATATCAGAGAAAGATATTTACCTGTTGTCTTGCACTGAGATGACAGCTAAGGAGAAGGTGGTTTCCCTAGGGTACCAATGTCATTATGGTAGGAGACATAGTTACTACATTGTTCTGGTCCTGAAAGAAGAACAAAATCATATGTTTAATATTCCTGAATTTATGTTATAGACAGACCCTTACCACACTAATTATCTTAAATGGACTTGTCCATCTTACTATCTGGACAAAACCATTTATCAAGTGAAGGGGAATTTTCACTAGCTGAAATAGTGAAAATCACGATCAGACGGCACAGGGTGCATGTGTAGAATCACTTGCCACCGATGACAATATAAAAATTCTCAATAACCCAGTAAAGTACTTTCACATCCCCCCCATTTTTTTTTTAAAACTTGCTCTTTCCTAAACCAAAAACTATACAAATTTCATTAACATAAATTTCCTTGTAATTAAATCCACTTGTACTAGTAGTTGTACACCAATTTTCTGCTTTTCATTATATTTCTTTTTCTGTCATCATAAGCAACCTTGCTCACAATTTTAACATTTAACTTAGTTAAATATATTACTATCATTCTGCTTAATTTAAATATTTTATTTCAGTTTTCCTCACAAAATGTTTTTTTTTTATCAAAAACATCTCTAAGCTTCACAATATCATTTCTTTTTTTAATCGATGATCCAATATACATGGCCATGTCTAATTCATATCCCAAATAAACTTCACAGAAACCATCATTTATATCCCTAAAGCTCACAGCAGTCTTTTACAACTGGTGATGTCCCCCAGCAGAGAAATGTATCATCTGGCATGGACTAATATTTGTCAAGAATAAACATTCATTCATTTTCTTCAGATATCTACCCAGAAGTAAACATTTCATCAACATTCAGAATCCATTCATAACTGAATCACCTGCTTGTATCAATAAAAAACAGAAGTAATTTGTATTCATTCAAGTCAAATGATGGTATCCATAAAGAACTTTAAATAATTTTTGATGGTATCCATAAAGAACTTTAAATAATTTTATCAGGAAAAGCACTGGAAATTCAGTCAAATACTGGTATCCATAAAGAACTTTAAATAATTTTATCAGGAAAAGCACTGGAAATTCAGTCAAATACTGGTATCCATAAAGAACTTTAAATAATTTTATCAGGAAAAGCACTGGAAATTCAGTCAAATACTGGTATCCATAAAGAACTTTAAATAATTTTATCAGGAAAAGCACTGGAAATTCAGTCAAATACTGGTATCCATAAAGAACTTTAAATAATTTTATCAGGAAAAGCACTGGAAATTCAGTCAAATACTGGTATCCATAAAGAATTGTCAACTTGTCCAGTGGCTGTCATCTCCTGGTAACATCAAAGAACCAAACATCAAATTCAGAATTATGTTATTCGCTGGTAGTCATAAAGAAACTTCAAAATTTCAAGTCAAAGTCAGTTATCTACTGGTGTTCATAAAGAACCAAGCAAAGAATTAAAAGTTCAGTAAAATTCTAGCATCAATAAAGAATCAAACTTCACGCATGAATATTGTAGTTTTCATAAAGAACAAAATATCAGAATTCAGTAGGTGTTGTTTTTTTTGCTGCCAGCATCAATAAAGAAACTTTATAACCCATAAAGAAGCAACCATCAAATTAATAGCTTTAATAAAATCCTCCTTTGATATCCATTAAGAACATTTTCACTATATGAAATATCCATCACTATTTACTCCATTGAGAGGAAACTTAACAATCAAATCAGTTGTTGTTATTCATTTATGTCCAGATTTAAATAGTTCTTTAAATCTTTCCTTCTTTTATAATCTAACTGGCAACTGGCATGCAACTGTCATAATTACTTCACCTTTGATATCACAAACCCAAACTTTAAATACCTACCTGTGTTCTTTTTAAATAAACAATTCAAAGCACATTTTCAGTCAAACAAGTTAAAAGAGTACATCTTAATTCCAAACAGTTCAGAATATAAATTATTAATCAATATCATACAACTTCAATGTACCAACACAAAGGTTTTCCAAAGTAAAGACAAGGTTAATGTACTAAGGCTTTATATATACATGTATATATATGTTTAAGTTTAGATTTACAACTATATTATAATGTACATGAGAATATTATATTGATGTAATATCAGTATCAGTTGACATGATTTTCAGCTAACTACCTGATAACGAAGGCAAAGGAGATAAAGGCGGACACTTTATATATCAATAGATTCCACTTGCTAAATATTTAACTATAATTCAGCTAGTCCTTCCTATAATCCAATACAAAACCAATTTGCCAAAATATCCTCAGCTATAAATAGCCTGTAATCTAATATTCATTACACAAAGAATGCACACTCATTAAACAATGAAAAAGACAGGTTTAATACACGTTTTAACGGTAGTCATATATTGTGAAATGTTATTATGAATGACCTGCTATTATTCCCAGTTATTTTACACACACACGCTTTTCACCACAACACAACTCTACACAAACACTTCCTAAATCACTGGCTATGACTTGTGCACCCACGCATGACTTAAATACTTCAAACAAGTTCACGATCAGGTTACTGTGCACTCAAAGAAAACATTATAGTGATACCATCGGACATGTACAAACAATCCTCATGTATAAACAGTACACACTCACAATCACCGCTGTTTCAACTGAGATAATCTCCCTAGTCATAAATGTTGGGGGCCCTCGTGTAAAATTTCAATACACACACGAAATCTGAAGATAATTTCACCAATCTGCACTGTAAAATGATACAATCTTGCCTGAGAGTGTTTTAAGTTTTTGTTCTCCATTCGTATAATTTAGCATTAACACAAGGGTTAAGAAATTCAAAATTACAATATTATAATCTGTTTGTTAAGCTCTATTTCATTTCAACCACTTAAATGAAAATGTTTATAAAATATAATGAATACAAAAAAAGAAAACATGATTAAAAGGAAAAAGAGAGCATAATGTAGCTACTGAATTATAGAATTAAACAAAAACTGATATATGTTTTTTGTTATTGGAAAAAAATTATCAAAGCAGTAAAAGTAAGTATAAACCAGTCTAGGCTATAGACTATTGTGGTTCTACACAGGCTATTATAATCAAAGAATAATGTACTGGGGAATGCAATTTTTGAATTTTTAAAAATCAGTCATTGATACTGTTTTGCCTATCATAATGACACTTTTTGGGGATTTTTTTTTAAATCGGAGTGTATGAATAAGGAGGGGGTGGGGATGAAGATGCTACATTACAGTACTGCTCAGGGAATCATTACTGCTGCAGTTTTTATTCTTGTGGCAAAGGATATATACATATTTAAAACAATTGTAACAAATGTTAACGAGGAGCCCCTTTCAACTAAATAATCATAATCAACCACTAATTAATAACACAAATGAATGTGAGAACTTTGTATAAGTTTCTAATTATCCTTAAAATAGCTCAGTTTATACCAGCATAAAATACGCAAATTAAAAATTTCATTTTGCCATACTCTTTTTAAAGACAGCTCAGTAGATGACTAACACAGAAAACATTTACACAATAACACTGGTATAAAACCAGACAGTAAAAACAAGTCGAATCTAAAGCTCAACCTCATGTACATAAATCAGACTTGCCGTCAGTTTCTAATGCTGTGAACTGTGTAATAATATTTAACGTAGCAGTTGTAGGCCTTGAAAAAAATCCATATTATAAAATATTATCTATATATTTTTTACTTTTATAACATATACAAGCAGACAGATCTTTAATTTATAAACAAGCAGCTGTAACAAAATACTCAATAATTACATTGAATTTTTTTTTCTGTACAAACATGTTTACAAATATAGACTGTATATATATATATATATATATGAAATGAGCCGTGTCATGACAAAACCAACGTAGTGCGTTTGCGACCAGCATGGATCCAGACCAGCCTGCGCATCCGCGCAGTCTGATCAGGATCCATGCTTCTCTACTTGCTATAGGGTTTGTAAACAAACAGCATGGATCCTGATCAGACTGCACTGATGCGCAGGCTGGTCTGGATCCATGCTGGTCGCAAACCCATTATGTTGGTTTTGTCGTGACGCGGCTCAAATAAAGATAACATCAGAATTGTATCGATTTATATCAAGAGAAAATGTTTGTACTGTTTCTGCACAATGTTATATTTATAATATCAAATGTCATGTTTTTAATTAGCTTGTTCACTTTCCGTCTGCAACATTTTACAAACTGTCTAAATCATTTGCCATTACCTATGTATAAATAAACTTTTTTTTAATCACAAGTCAAATAATCATACATTTTGTACATGAACCTATTTTATAGGTTAAGTTTAACAATGTCTTAACTCATAATAAACAAAATTCAAAAGAGCATCCTTACCTTCACTTAAATAAACCCACCAGAAAAAAGACCCTGATTTATAATACTAATCCTAACATTAAACTTAAAAAATTTTAAATCAATAAATAAAGTGATCATCAATTGAATGTGTTGTAAAGTACAAAATAACAAAGGATTATACATGAGCAGTTTGCTTCAACCACCAATTTATTCATACCGGGATCAATAATCAAGATTCGTAATCGCAATATACAAACATTGCTTGTCCAATAATTTCCAATCTCACCGACTGTACATGTATGTTTGAAAATGTCATGATAACTGCAATCTGTACCACCGATAAACAACAAAGACTACAGCCATCAGTTAAGAACGAGACATTATTTCAATAATAGTATTCTACGGCACAATTTTTGTACATTACCAAGCGTCTGTAACTCCCCAAAAAAGATTTCCCTGTCACAAGGAATTCCTGATCCAAGAGGAATTAATCATGCATATCCATAACACTCCCCCCCCTTTCCAAACACATTATTCCACGCATTAACTTCATGAATTATACTACACACAAATACTATGACCTAAATATTGCTTCACTTACATTGGTATTTAAGCCTTCTCACTCAGAGAAAATTGGGTCCTCGAATCCGCTATTTAAAAGTTTTTCAATAAAGCAAATTAACAGAAGAAAACAGAAAGTACACGAGTATTAAAACACTACTGTAACACTTCCACACGCTGACTATTGATCAACATTTAAGATACACTACCCTTTTAACCAACAACAAAAGCTTTTCTGTTTAATCTAGTCCATATATAAAACCCATAGTACATTAAACGTTAACCTAGTCAAGTGAACGCTTTGCGGTATAGACAACTGGTGCTAGACACACACACTACATACATGATTATGTAGACAGTGAAAATATTTCCCCCGTTCTTCCTTTTTTTTCCAGCCAGTCCAGACTGTGTTATATTACGAGAAAACATTATTATTAATTTGAAAGAATATATATAGCAGGTCTGGCTCTGATGAATTAGAATTGCAATAAATAAAGTAAAGAGAAATTCTTTTAATAATATAAAAGAGAAATTTAATTTCAACCAATTTAAATCGAAATAAAGACGTAATTAATTCCTAATAATAAGCCTTCAGTGACTTCCTCGGCAGTTTTAGAATTTTTTTACAGTTCTTTAATCTCAGTTATCAACTAAAGTGAGTGAACATGCTTATTATTACAATTCAAAACAACATAACAAAGTGTCATAATACTGTCTATTGCATTTACAGTAAAACTTGTATGAAAGGACCAAGATTTAAGAATAGAGCGACAGCCACCCTTGCAGGTAATTGGTCTCTGAAATTGTACTTTCATTATTTTGTTGTTCTTAGACCGTCCGGTTAGCTCAATAGGTAGAGCATTCAACTGAATCAGGCGATCCAGGTTCGATTCCCGGGGTTGCAGGTCACTTTCATTATGAATGATCATGAAATCCTATCTACGGTCATTTGCACTGTACCTCTGCTCTGGCACGTAAGTAGTTATCCGTTACTTGTGGAAGTGAAGGCAACTAGTACAGGTAAACTGCTTGACAGCCTACCCAGGACCGATATAGTGGCTGAGTCTTAACTGTGCTATGGTAAACTCAATGTGGCTTACTGTCGTGTAAACTACCAGCACCATCACCTTGTTGTTCTTAGAACAGGATAATATACTGACAAGTTTTTCTTCTTCATGGGGTTTTATTAAGTGTTTGTCTTAAGCAAAAGTTTGATTGAACTGCATTAATTTTAAAACTTCCAAATTGTAAAATTCTATAATTAATAAGTATACGCAAAACTTAAATTGTAAAATCCATTTTCATCTTCAAAGCTAGCAAACTTTTAACTGCTGATCAAACTCTGCAGAGTTGCCCTCTTAAAAGGAATAAACTCCTATAACAATGGAATCTCAAGATGGAAAACTCCAAATACAAACAGAATTTGCCGCAGGATGAGTAGAAAAATTGTAAACGAAAATTGATGATGTCTAGATGACCAAAGTAAAAGACCACTAGTATTATAGTCAACATTTGGCTATAAGACCCCCCCCCCCCCCCCAAAAGGTTGGAATTTTGGAATAAGTATAACATGTGCACTGTATGTTTTCTCAATCAATTCATATACCACAAAACATCAGCTCGATTTAAGCGCTTTTTTGCTAAATGAAAAAACTTGTTAAAGTTGTTTATTCCAGCAATCTTACTTTCCCCCATGTCCAATTGATATTTGAGTATTCATTAAATAAATAAATATATCTATATAAAAAAATCTAAAGCTGTATAGCAAATTTTGAAAATCATGCCGGGTGGGGAAATGCAGGACAAGTGGTGTAGCATGCAAGATGAGTAGAAGTTTACAGTCTCTCACCATCTTGCAAGACAAGTGGCTCTGAACATTTCTTTTGAACCTTTACCATTTATGTTTTCAATTAAAGTAAAACTTTACAATAGATTCAACTTATCTACAGCATAGCAAAACTCTCAAAATCTTCATCTCTCAACAATGTTGTTTTGCACAGGTTTTACTGTACACTAAATTTTGAACAAAGACAGTAACTCCTCATGGTTAACTTTTGACATCTATGTTAAAGATAGTTATCATATAAAATAGTTTTAATCTAATAAGGTAAGATTATACTTACTAATTCAGCAGAAAAATAAACATTTATTGGCCACTTTTAAACTTAGTATCTAAGAATCATTCTTAATTTCCTAACTATAAACTTGACAGATTATAGTACCATAAATCCAATAAAATAATTACAGTACAATTACATAACATGTAACAATACAATACAGCAAGACTTGTTCACCAGTTGAAAAAAAAAACACTTAAGTAGAAAACTTGCAACTACAGGAAGTCATTTTCAAAATAATGCTTTCTGAATCATATTATTCAAGTCAACAGAAACAGAGCTCTTAACAAAAATGCAACAAACAGTAAACAAAGTAGTGAGGGGATTTACCAACACTCTGTCTCTGCTAATCAGGGCTTTACCAGAGCAAAAGTTGTTGCCCCCCCACCCCCCACCCGGTTTTTCCCAGGTGGCTGGAGGGGACCCTTGGTTATGAATGACTAGTACATAATAAATATATAACCAATTAACAGCTAACAGGGACGTCCTTTTTCTCCAGGGATCAGTCTTTTAGAAACAGGTTTTTCTGTACCAATCAATTAACTTATAATTAAGCCTTTTATTGTTGCATACTGATAATAAAACTCCTCCCAAAATCATTTCTACAATCATGCAACTCGACAAAAGGTGTGATGATTTTTTGCATTTGTGGCCAATTTGTAAATGTATGTTCATTCTGAAATGAAAAACGTTCAATTTCAAAAGCTATCAATTTTAAAAATATAGATTAAACACGGGTCAAATAAACCTACGATTTAATTATATAAACGTATTAAACATAATCATATGAACTGAATCTTAAAACGTCACCCTCAGCACTTAAACCATTCAAATAGATATTTATAAACCTATAAATACTAAATGTACACAATGAATAACATAGCACATGTTTGTGTATCAAAAACTATCTTCGATTTACTTTAGATCAACTCCACACACTGATCAAAAATTCAATGTACTCTTGTAAGCAGATAAATATGGTATTGTACATGATCGACCAATATACATGTAGATCCTCGGCTGTCTAGGATTTTAAAATCTAAACTATGCGCAATGAATGGTAAACAAGAGCTACCAGTTAATTCAGCTACAGATATAATCATAGCCAGTATGCACACGCTTCATGTATATGTCCTCAATGACTGTTTCTAAAAATAACTCCTCTCATATTTTACCTGTGTACAGGTATTGTATTGCTGTATTACACTTGTATAAACAAAATGTTCCAGTGAACATTTTCCCCTGTTTGATCTTTTTATCAATAAAGGTAGGAAAATTCACATTACAAATAAATACCCACATGCTCGATGATAGTGATGTATATATGATGGCTATTGACATTTACACAACCGCATAATTATGTACAAATCCACAATTATAGTTGAAAATGTGTAATTTTAAACACATGCATTATTAGCTTTAAATTTTCAACATAATTTACCAGCTTCATTAACTCATTACATTTATCCTAATGCAGAATGCATGCCTATTTATATTCTGTGTGTTAAATTTGCTAATGCCTTAATCTTGATTGACATTTTTGTTTAATTGTTTTACAGTTTTTACAAAATATAATTAACTAACCTACAACACTGAGGTCAGGCCGACAATGTTAATGGCCTAGAAATATCAAAAGGCACCCTAGGTCATGACCCTTTTCTATCCGGTAACGCAGATCGGTTTGCCCTCCAGTTGACTTGCAATAAACTATTTTATTTTTTTCCTCTATAAAAATAACATCTAAATTATAAAGAAATTATATGCATCCTAATAAGTGGGACATAACACCAACTATCCTTTATCATTACAATTTGTTTGAAATTTAAATTTATTACAAATACAATATTCCAAACAAAATATTTTGGGCAATGATGATTTAAATGCAAGAAAATACAATGATTTTTTTTAATACGTATAAATCTCTTGTTGCCATTAATCACAATATAAAGCTGTTTAACATTCTTTAAAATATTAACCAAGCTAAATATCATAAAAGGACATCTTTCAACCTGGACAAAACCATTTATTAATTTCAGGGAAAAATTTCAAAATATGAAGAGAATGAATTGTGAACAGGATGGACCATGATCAGATGACAATGGCAGCTGGCTAAAGAGTAACACTTATATAAGATCATAGCAGCAAATTCTTTTTTCTATTCATTTTTGTTTCTCATGCTCTTCCATTATCTGATATATTTTGCTACTTATTAATTATGCTTAACCATGGTCTTTGATCAACATTTTTTTAAGTTACTTATAGTCTTTATTAACTGCCATATTATGCTAATTATGCTCTTCCATGGTCTGTGATAAGCCTTTTTTATTACTTATGCTCTTCTATTGTCTGTGATAAACCTTTTTGTTACTCATGCTACTCTACTATACTGTTACTCTACTATTATTTGTGATGATTTTTATCTGTTGCTCATGGTCTTCCATGATCTGTAATAAACCTCTTTTGTTACTAAACCATTTGTTACTCAAGTTGTTACTTATGGTCTTCCATGGTCTGTAACTAAACCATTTTTTTGTTACTCTTGCTCTTCCATTGTCTGTAATAAACCTTTTTTGTTACTCATGGTCTTCCATGGTCTGCATTGAACATTTTTTGTTACTTATGATCTTCCATGGTTGTCTGTAATAAACCTTTTTGTGTTACTTTTGGTCTTCCATGGTCTATAATAAACCTTTAATGTTACTTATGGTTTTCCATTATCTACGATATTTTGTTACAGTACTTATGCTCTTCCATAGTCTTTGATAAACCTTATTTGTTACATATGCTCTTCTATTGTCTGTGATTTTTTTTGCTTCTCATGCTCTTCCATGATCTGTGATAAATCTTTTGTTACTTTACTGACCAATGCTCTTCTATTGTCTGTGATAATGCTTTTTGTAACTCATGCTCGGTCATTGTTGGTTATATTCTTTTTTTCGTTACTTAAGCTCTTCCACTGTCTGTGACAATCTTTTTTTGTGACTCATGTCCTACTGAGATTATCTTTTTTGTTTCAAAACTGTGACATTCCTTTCTGTCTGTGTGCTGTGTTCCATTTTTATCTGCAACTGTCTGTGACAAAGCAGTATTTCATTTATACCAGTCAGGGTTCAGTGTGTTAAAACACTATGCTCTTTAATTGCTTGTGGCATGGAACATGCAAGTCCAAACACTAGTCTTGTGTTTTTATTCTTACAGTAAATTAAACATCTGACAATACCATTCAGTCCAAAATTTTCAATATTTATAGCAAAGACAATTTCTGTAACATAACAATTTTATGCTATTTAGAATGTCTCTGACATACAGAACTACTAAATCTGTCTGTGCCTCAACTGGGTAACTTACTGCGGCTTGTATGTAATCACAGTTTTAATTGTAACAGACAGTTTCATACATAAAAAAGTCCACTGATCAGCAAGGTGTTCATGCATCCCCTCAGTATTAAATAAATGTTGATTTTGATGTGTTTTTCATTATACAAATTCATACTAAAATCAAAGGGCAATATGACCAAGAATGACAAAAAGATGGACAGTGTGCTGGTCTATTCTCAGAGCTTAATAGTAAATCATCAGTTGCAACAGAAGGAAATAATTTAATGTACGGTGCCAGAGTTATTGATCTTGGTCAGCCATCTACAAGTAAGAGTTATGGGTCTTGGTCAGCCTACAAGTAAAAGAGTTATGGGTCTAGGTCAGCCATCTACAAGTAAAAGAGTTATGGGTCTAGGTCAGCCATCTACAAGTAAAAGAGTTATGGGTCTAGGTCAGCCATCTACATGTAAAAGTTATGGGTCTTGTAAAAGAGTAATGGGTTTTGATCAGCCTACAAGTAAAAGTTTAAGAGTTATGGGTCTTGGTCAGCCATCTACAAGTAAAAGAGTTATGGGTCTTGGTCAGCCATCTACAAGTAAAAGTTATGGGTCTTGTAAAAGAGTAATGGGTTTTGATCAGCCTACAAGTAAAAGATATGGGTCTTGATCAGCCATCTACAAGTAAGAGTTATGGGTCTTAGTCAGTGATCTACACATAGGAGTGTTATGGTTCTTAATCAGTGAGGTACAAGTAAAAGACTTTAAAGGTCTTGGTCAGTGACCTACAATTGATGGCATTAACCTTTTTTTAGCAAAAAGGCCAGCTGACAAAGGCAAGCACGTTTTCAATGCAACAAAAACAGAAACCTAATAAAAACCAAATTAATCTTTACAAAATCTTTATAACTTGCAAGCAACAAAATAAATGTACAGCCATTTTTTTTTAATCACGTTCACTAAACGAACGACACGCAGAATACATATTACAATTACGTAACTTCTTTATTACCATCTTGTTGAACACGGAGCATAGTGTGACATGTAAGAACACGAAACCTATCGCATAAGGTAGAAACCAAAACGCACACGCCTATAAATTTTCATACAAAATGTCAATTGTCACGACAGTGTCTATAAAGTTAAATGTTCACTACCTGGTGTCAAATTTCAGCGTTATTATTAAATACAGAAATAAAGATAGCAATACAATCCTTAATGCATGTACAATAAATTCTATCAGCGTTTATAATTACAAACAAGACATTACCCAAAAAACAAATATACCAGCTTTTTCATATATCTTTCAAAGAACTGCGGAACTGTTCATGAGTTTAAGAGATAAAACTTTAACTTCAGTCTAATACAATATTAATGTGTGTAAACTTTTCCTTGCCTTGACTGTAATAAAACAGCCCTTGATCAGCAGGACTTGACACAATAAATTCTTTTTCTTTTTTGTTGTTTTAAATAAACTAATTAATAGAGCAGCAAGAGCAATAAAATTAGTCACAAACTTGTTTATCTTTTATCTAAAGAGAAAGACTTATCATTATTAAATAAGGCACAGACTGCTACCCAAGTACATGATGTAACTTTAAAGCCACATGTCTTCAGATGCCCCAAATTTTTTAATAAAATCAAACCTGAGAAAAATGTTCAAGATTTTAAGAAAAGTTAAAGACTCTAATTTAAGTAATAATTTACATGATATATGCAATACTAATTTACATGATATATGCAATTAATTAGTGATTTGGGTGTATTTTTCACTATATTTCTACTGTGTGACTAACGCAGTAAAGTTTTTTTTTTGCAAATTTTGAAGTTCTGCTTTTGGCAATTTAAATGGTATGCTAGTGCCAATTGTAATGTGTAAATTACTTTCTTTGTTTACTTGACAATATTTTTCTTTAATATAAATTTTCAAGATTTTCATGAATCTGCTTTAAGCTAGCTTGTTAAAACGTACTTTCAGTATCATAACCAGAGGTCTTAAAATACAAGAATCTACCAATCTACATAATACATTTTAGGTGCAAAATTATAATGTGTATTCTCTTAAAAACCAATATTAATCATTAACAGTTAGTCGGATATTTATTGATAACCTTAATATGCACTAATAAGATACCTAATCAAAGTTTCCACAATAAACAAGATCCAAACTGTGTTAAAAATTTTGGGATTATTTCTACAAATCTTAACTATCTTGGTTAAACAAATCTTACATCAAGATCAAATTAAACTTACAACCTTTTTTTATCTTTTTTAACTGACCATGCTAAGAAACTAACAGCTAATTTCCTCTACCTCAATTCATATCCTGTATACATAACACCTTTTTCCTTTTAAACATTTCCCTCTTATCTCCCTTTGTACAAAATACAAGCTGTATGAATTTGGCCTAGTTTCGCTTTTATCAGGTGAAGTTATTATTCAACTGTCAAGAATGCTAGGATAATAGCAATCTACACATGTACTAGATATGTAGATATACAGGAAACTTATACCAAAATCATGTACACTATCCAGTTTACATTAAACACATAAACAAACACGACTTTTTTACAGTGAATAAATTTGGCTTGCCTGTATTACTTTATACATGGGTGTATTTTTTTTGCCATATTAAACTTTTCATATGATTGTTTTTGTTTTTATTTGATATTATAAACTCTTACACTACTATAAACTCACACTTTAAAGGAAATCGCCATAAAGAAAAACATTGTAATAAAATTAATGCGTTTATGCATACTAAAGATGATTCAGTTTAACAACCTTGAGGAATGAAGTATTGCTTCGATAAACACACTTTAAATGTTTAAAGCACGCATATACTTAACTGTGAAATATCAAAATATGAATTATAGACACATATAATATAAACAAAGAAATTTATTCAACAGTTAATTTTTAAGTGCAAACTTTTACAAGTGCACTATGAACTTGATTTTACAGCTGTTTTAAATCAATTTAAATACTTCCTACTTTGAACAAGTTACGGAAACGAAGGGAAACAGGGATGATGACTCTAGCAAGACTCAAACTCATGCCGCAACTCATTCCAATGACTCAAAAACTCAGTTGCACACCACAGCACAATGAAGTTCCATCTTAACAACTAAAAGACTAAAGCTATTTTTTGATTCATAATGCTTTCATTTAACATTACGCGGGTGAAAAAGTTTGCTTAATTGTTATACATGTACATTGTTAATTTAAAAATGTACATTTTTACCCATATCAATGACGAGTGTGACAATTGGAAGTTTCCAAGTTTGTTTTCCTTTTCTCCTCTAGAGTAGATACTGTAAACTTCATTATTATTTCTTTAAAACAAGAGCCTGACTGTAAAGCTAAATTAAGCTTATGTCATCTGCTGATGTCATAATTTGAAGCCATAACAATGGAAGTGCTTCAGGGTTTCTGTTAATGGGTGTTTGGGAGTCATGTTGGCTTGTGACTTCCAAAACGTAATGCTTTTCCTTCTTTACCTACATAATGTGACTTCCAAAATCAGAGATTTTGTAGTCTCTGACTTCCAAATTTTGAAACTAAATGGAAGCCAAGGGTGCTTCATGAAGTAAAGGTCAATGTTGAGATTTTTTTTTGTGGGCTACACCCTTTTCCCAGAAAGTAAAATCATTTACGTATGTACATGATATATATAACAATCCCTGAAAATATATTTGTATTAAGTACAAAATTTATGTATATGCCAAAAATTTGCCTTCAACAATTTACAGCAAAAAATGTTTCTAAGCATGCCCTGGCCTATATTTTTAAATTCAGCTTAATGAACAATGAAAATCAAACTGCAACCTTGACCTCAGTTCTAAATCCTTTCCTGTCTACAAGCAAAGCATCTAGGACCTTATAAAAAGAAATATTTCTCAAATACATATTAAGTTTAACATGCAATGTTGATGCAGCATCCTCCTTTTATTCGGTCACAGCTCATTTATAAAAGCCACTTATTGTATTGCTTTGGTAACGGAGAAAAAAATAATGTGTGTTCAAATTGATCCGACATACGGTAGTGAAATATTCCAAGCATGCGACTGGAAACATCATCTAAGAAATGCAAAAGCTTAGTGCAATATAATATCGGGCTGTATTATACTGGGCCGGCTATAATTATTGATCAAGTTATACATGCCAGAACAGCTAAACATCACAAAATCAATGATAAAACATGGGTGATCTATTCGCTGTTCTCTCGTCTTTCAACAAAGACCTTGCATAATAATTCTACATGTACAAAAAATAATTTTGAACAAACAAAAAAATAAAGAATTCTATTAATAAACTTCTGTCTGAATAATAATGAACTTGAATCATGAACAGGAACCAGTATGATCATAGCATAATACTATGACATCAACTTTTCTTATGTAATGTATTTTATCAGCTGTTTATTATTAGAAAACAAGCAATATCAAAATACCAACTATAATTTCAGACAAAAAATGCATTTATTGAAAAATTTTCAAAGACAAACACTTATTTTTCACAATTACCTAAAAAAGAGAAATCCACTTCCAAAGGGAAGTAACTTTTCTCTGATGAAACTATTTATCAACAGCACATATAGGTTTACTTCCCCTGATCATCATCTCAGAATATTCATAATACATGGTAGGAGCATTTTGTTTGAACAAATGTCAGTATATATGATAACACCGACATGCAAATAATTAGCTTTTTACTTGCATAGGATGACCTCAAGTGCCTAATTTGTGCATTGTTGGTGTAGAACCACTATAATTCCCTTTAATAACTAGCTAAATAGTTTCCTGGCATGATCCATAGTCTGAATTCAAACACGCTGCTATGAGGGGCAACTGACCAAAGATACTCACTGACCACAATAACTTTACCAGAGGGACTCTTGAACTCTAAAAATTCCCAAAATACAGTCGTTTTTGGTTCCAACAAAATTTAGGATATAAATATATGCCCATCTCATAATATATGTGTCATAGCCAGGGCCAAAACACCATTTTTGGGGAAGGGGCCTCAGTCTTTTTCTTGGGGAAATATGCGTGATTTTGGCATATTTTGGGAAAAGGGGTCTTAAATTTAACACAAAATTTTAAAAATGTTCTTCAAAATAGAAAAGCAAAAAGCACTGGGAAAAACTAATAAGGCAGTAAAAGACCCTAATTCAACAACATCATTTAATTTTGTTCTAAATTCTATGAGAAATTTCAAAAAACTGGGGAATTTTGAGGACCAAACTGGGGAAAAAAAGAGGCTAGTTTGGTTGGGGAAGCAGCCTATATTCGGCCTCTACAAAGAAGGGTTTTTTGGCCCTGATAGCATACACAGATACAAAGTTGATCATACAAAATGTTACAATAGACAGCTTTAGATGAAAAGATAGCACAATTTGAATTTTACAACTTTGAATCTCAGTGAATCTAATTGCTAAATACTTCACAAGTTACATGTGGAAAAACTCAATCAAAGTACATATTAAATGCACAATCACAACAGGTCCAGTGCCGTAAGTTTGACTCCATCTCACCTGCATTCTTGTACTTTAAAGCAGCCTTCAGCTTTTCTTAAGGTTAAACATGTTATTTTAAGATAAATTGTTTGATATAATTGTCAAATCAAAGGAATTAAGGTATAAAATGAAATTCCCTGTCCATAAAATACATTAACAATAAGGTTCCTCTCTCCTTGACACCTCTAATCTACCAGTCTGCTCTCTATTATATATGTAAATAAGTAAAGCAGACGATTCCTTTCCCAATTTTCTATTTTTAGAAACGGACGTCACAGCATGCTATAAATAGCTCTCGAGAAGTCTTAACAGTGTTTCGATGTACTTTTCCTGCAGGGTAATATTACTGAAATACTTACTTTGAAACAGCTCAGAAATGTTTTTCTTGCATAGCAGACTAGCGTTTCCGTGAGTTTTACCCATGCCGGAAATTTCATCTGGCATGGGGGGTTCCAGATGAGTCGCGTGCCAAACAACAACGTCATTTTACCGCACTTTATGGATGAACCGCGTTAAATTGACGTCGTTTTAGAAGGGAAATATGTGCTTATGATGACGTCATTTCACTGTTGTTATTTAAGTTGTAAGTTCATACGCTATTGTAAGAAAATAGTAATGAATGAAATGACTTTAATTTTCATGAACATATATCGCATTGAGGTAAACCATTTTAAATATGAAATAATATGGCAGAATATGCAAGAAAAAATATCTGACATATGTTTGCGGTTCGGATCGGAATATCCGTCCCTCGGGAACCCGCCCATGGGCGGTAACTCGGCAAGCCTCGTTACCGCCCAAATGGGCGGGTCCCCTCGGGACGGATATTCCGGTCCAAACCGCAACATATGACAGATATTATTATTCCAACAAAATATAAAAGCAGAAGGCCGCTTTAATGCTGCTAGAAAAGAATTTAAATTATAAATATACTTGAAGACAACATGCTTATCTACAGTGGCAAATTGGAAAAATCCATGAAATACAAATTACATTGTTTTATGGACTGAAGTGGGGACCCAATTATCATGTCAGAGTTATACAGTTACAGTACTAAGTTACACCCTCAACAAAATATCTATGGTATGTCCTTTAACAAAGGTGCAATCTGTTGCCATACCCAGGCTTCCTGCAAAATTTCGAACATCTGAAATATCAGGTGACTTTCATCAAGCTTGTTCAGCCATTTTTTGTTTGTGAGAGTCAAATCCTTTTTGCCACGATTTATGAAAGGAAAATATCAAATTTCATGTTACAATATCATTCAGCAACAATTTTTTTTCCAGTCAAAACATATGAACTGCTAGATGATTACAGAAATCTTGATTATTTTTAGCGCTTGATGATAAAACAAATGCCGCAAGATATTGGAGGCAACTTGTAAGTCCACAAAAAAGATTAATTAAGTGAAAATTAGTGCTTAAGTTAACTGTCTTGGTCTCCCCAGCAGTACTTTAAAGTTTAATATGCTGCTGACCGTTTCAATCAGATGTATGTCTTGTTTTTTGTTACATACAATTGTGGTGACACTTAGTCCCTTCTTGTTTTTCTGTCTATAGTAACTATCTCCCCTTTCCCCGCCCCCCAAGACTTTCTTAAATTCCTCACCCGATCCTTCTGGCCTTGTGCTTTTGTGGGTCTTTTGTTTCATTCTAATCTGATATTAACTTTCATATTTTTTACACAATGACCTACCATTTTAACCAGTAAAACTTCAGCACATTAGGGGTGCAAGGATTCACTAAAGTAAAAATATACCTGAATGCACAGCTTCAGATCAACTACCCTACTTTGATTTGGTACTTCAAGCCACTGTCAAAGAGCACTTTCAGTGATATTATCCAATTATAGTAATGTCATTTCATTGAAAGTGTTGCATGTAAAGAGAAACAAAAATGACAGATGAAAATAAGCTTGCTGTTCCACCTGAACCATTTAAATCTAGTGCAATGCCAAATTTTGGGTTTCCCCTACTCTGTTTTTCTTGCCCTTTTGATGCAATGATTTCACCAATCAAAATTTTGGGTTCAGGAAAATTTTCGGATAAATTCAGAGTTTCCCCTACTCAGCATTTCTTGCCGTTTGATGCAATGATTTCACCAATGACGCATTGAAATTTGCAATTCACGCTTTCTATAACCCAGTTATAATCTTCCTTAATTGGATGTCTTTTCATTATAAAGTTATTTCTACCATAATTAGCGCCATCCTGTTTCAATCGGCAAAATTTCCAGTCATTTTATTATTTGTAAATTGTTATTCCAAGAACACAAAATGTCCTATTTGTATTCCAGTTTTCAGTTAGGTACTTCATGGCACTTCTGAAGGAGAGCGCTCGTCATGATATCATTCAATCAGGCCTAAAAAAAAAATTGATGTGTTTCTGGTGGCGAGGTGAAAAAAGTAGGGTCGGTAGGTCGGACTTTTTTTTTTTTTTTTTTTAGTCAATCAACGATTGTAGATATGTCAGATACGGATTATATGTACTTTAAATTATATTCTATAGCATATAAAAGTACTTAAAATGTTAGACTACCAAACCTAGTCTTCAATATTTTATTTTGAAATAAATTTTACCAATGGCATGACTCGACTTTCGTTTTCATTTTTTTTATTCTTACCGAACAACTGGCTTCAATTTTAATATTATCACTCTTAACATGACCATGCACGTCCGAAAAATGTTTTGAGCTGTTTTGCCAAACTATGATCGTATTTTTAAAGAAAATCGCCAGCAGTGACACTTCCGCTGCACCCTTGTTGTGCCGCCATATTAGCCGGTGCACGTTAATACGTAATTGGAACCCGAATCGTCGGTGCCTCACATCGTTGTCGACTCGCAATACTAAAACCCGTCTTCGGTACGGTCGGTACAGGCGCCATTTTTTTTTTGTACATCGATAAAAAACTTTGGGTCGGCGCTAAAAAATAGGGTCGGTCGGGCCACCGGAAACACAACATTTTTTTTTAGGCCTCAGAGAGCAAAAATTCATTAAGTGTGGCATGTAAATAGAAATAAGTCTAGAAGTCCAAATTTAGGAAGCCTTTTGAATTTCAGGGGGATAAAAGGATGCATGCACGAGTCTTCTTTGACAGGTACACACACTGGCCGTTGCTTTCGCAGAAGTGGTGGGTCAACCGCAGCAAGGTTGGATTAAAAATGGCCCTTTGCTGTTGTTGGTAAGTTTATGACTGAATTTAACTTTATGTTTTAATGTTTAACTAGAAATACCTAGTGAGATGGAAGCCAACATATGTCCATAATTCAATGATAATACAATGAATTCAGTGTTGAATCTAGGCCACTTGATTACGCGATTTGCGTATATTTTATGCACATTGTGCATTTTAAAGAAGTCAATGCGCGCCAAGTCGCGCATCTGATGATCTTTTCAACTTAATTCAGGTTATCTTCATCGTATCTTGAATGCTTCAGCCATGTTTGTTTTCACTCGCGGTTACAACTAAAATACGTACTAAATCGCATGTAGCAGCAAAGGGGATCATCTCGCATACATGTGTTTTGTAGTATTCATCAATATTTTATTTTTCTATTTCTGTTGTTGTTTGACAATAGCTGTCAAAAATGCCTGAACGTAAAATAGTGAATTCTTTTAGGTATGTCATATTGTAAGGTAAATGTCCCCCATATTTTTCAGAAATAATTATTTAATGGCCATTTCTATGCTTAAATCAGACTTCCTGAAAGTTGAAAAAAACTGTCAGACATTCGGTCTGACAAACCATGAAAATCTGTCGACCGAAACGAAATCTGTCAGACCGAATAAAATTGATCAAAATCAAAGAAAAACTTATGTTTGTATTTGTAAGATACTTTTTGGTTTTAATTTTTTCGCCGTAAAAATCGGCACATTCCATACAGAGCATTTTTATCTCCTTCCTGTCATACACCAACGATTCATGGCCCTGCTTCCATTTTTCATTAAATTTTCTCTCAGGTCTATTCTTTTCATCCTTTTATTGCTGTTCTGCGCGCTCCTCTGACGTAGATATTCGTTTTTTCCCAGGTTTGGCACCTTTAGCGACGCCATTTTGTATACATGCGGCTTGGATAAAACCGGACAGTCGGACAGATCCGAAATAAAAAATCGTCAGACCTGATCAAAATTCATCGGACATGTCCGTCGGACCGACATATTTCGGGAAGTCTTAGTCCAATAGATTAGACGTTACAGGCTTGTTATAGTTTTATGTTGGTCAAGCCTGACGTCTAATAGTTATTGCTCATAAACGCGTAGCATTTTGAAAAATTAAAAAACTGTCTGTTGGCTTGCCTTTCAAGCTTTATTCAAAAGCTTATTTTCTGTTCTTTCAATTGCATGGTCTATCATTAACAAAAACTTTCAAACAATGTACTTACCAATTAAAAATAAAATAGAAATATCAGTCTATTTCGCTCATCGGCCATACTGGTTAAGTAAAGCGTTTTACAGATTGATTCCAATTTTTTGAACGGAAAAATATATTCGAACACACTGACGGTGCATGGGCAATTATTTCGTTAAAAAAATATTCCGTTAGAAACTTCTGGACTCATTTAAACGCTTGCATTTGTATTAGCCAATCAGATTTCTCGCACTTTATGGCGGCCATTTGTATATCGGCTGTACAAGGAATTTAATTAAATGAGAGGATTTAATCATGACTTTTCGGATGTGACAGTTAAATTATTTTGTTAAAAGGTATTTATTTTTTAGTTTTGTTTATAAATAGGTCAAAATTAATGTAAATACAGGCTGTTTTAATTGTTTAAATTCATTAGATCTAAATCGATGTCTAATGTCATTTTTTTTGCTACACGATTTTGCAAAGATCTGTTAAGACCTAACGTAACATGGAAAATGAAAAATGTAAAATATCAGATTAATGAATGATGAATATGAAATAGGTTACGTATAGGTCTTATAATTAGGACTAGGGAAGTCTGTGTTAAATGGAAGAATACAGCACTATAACTAGTCTCAAGAGGTGAAAACTACTATATTGTGACATAGAAATGACAATGCTCAGTTTGGGACCCTAATAGGGTTTGATATTTTCCTGATTATCCTGTGCTAGGATGTCATGCACTCACTTTTCACTAAATTTGGAAGGGGTTCCTAGCCTTCAGAAGAAAATGGTTGTCAATACTATAACGAAATACTTGTACAATTCTGAAAAAGGAACTTTCAATACACTTAACACATATATACATAAATTGTTAATCACAAGGATCTTATCAAAATATCTTAATTGCAATCAATTTACAAATTCACGTGCACTAAAAAGTCATAACAGCCTTTGTTTGGAATGGCAAACTACAAACAATATCTTACTGTTCTACGGTTTTACTACAACTTAAAATTAATCACCTTGTATGTCTGGATTATAATTTTGCGATGTCAATGGCGAAATAGACTTAATGGATCAGCAACACAGTATTTTCTTTGAGCTTTTCCGCGGGATTCCTCGCGCTATTCAGTTGAACTCTTACAAATGTTAGTTCTCGTTATTTCACGAGGGATACGAGATATATATTTTTTTTATCAAACATATATTTTTTTATTTGAACTACTAAATTGTAACGTTACATTTAAGAGGAACATTATATTTCTATGTTTATGTTATATATTTTGATAAAGAAAATAATTATAAATTAAAACTTTCATTTTGTAAACAAATATGGCGGACATTAAGGCTTTGGAACATCCCACGTTAAAGGTTAATTTTAAATTATATTAAAGATTATTGCTATATAAATAGCGAAACTTGAGCAACAATGTTTAAAATTCAGCTTTCTTCATATTTCTTGCATGCAAGAACTCATGTCTTTATTTAATTACGAGATAAACATAACAAAGTTTTCAGGGTGACAAGGAATTTGTAATGGGGGTGATCTCAAAATTACCATTGATTGTCAAAAATTGCAATCAAAATAAAATTCATTGTCGTGTAATACTGAAAAAATGTCACTATGTTTATTTGGCCCTTAATGAGATATAAGACTTTGATGATCAACAATCACACTTTAAAGATTTGAATCATCTGTGAACAGCTATTGGAAAAAAAGAAATTTTAATAGCTTTCTGTTAATACTTTTTCTAGCTTAAGGTCTTCATGGTACCCATTTATATACTATGACATGACGTGAACGCTGACGACAGACCTGTAGGGAAAGTCCACCAATAATCGTGCCAGGAATCTGACACGCTCGTATTCATTCATTGAACATGCCATGAAGTAAAGTGAAGCATACTTTGATAAAACTAGATATATAATCTGTTGATAAGCCAAGGATGGACAAATAAATATAAACATATTAATAAATTACTTTTTTTAAAGATATTGAAGAAGGTGATTTATTGACTTTTGTATTCAATATAATCATATTTAAGTACTAAAATATTAAATTAATGAAAATCAAATAAATAAAAACATTATCTTGAATTATAAATATCGAAATCATGTCAATAAACTTAAAGATGTTCTAAATATAGTACACGACTCTACTCTGATAGGTTCCCGGGAATGACGTCATACGAGGTCTCGTGTGGCACCTAAATGTCATGGCCAACTGTACTAGGCATAATTGATGTTTTACAGTTAAATAGGCAATTTTAATGACGGTATTAATATTTTGATACTTTAAATGGCATAAATTATTATTAAAATAATTGTTTTATCGCAAAATGCACAAGAATTGATTGGGACAAGGATATTAATTTTGCAAGTGAAAAATAAGGTTAAATCAACTTGTGTTATTCTGGTTAGGTTTTGTAATGGGTCTAATCCAAAACTAAAATGCCGCATCAGGTGAAAAACAAAAATATTGAAAAGCGGCTTATAAAGTTTTGGAAGCCAGAACTATTCTTTTTCATGCATACATCTGACATAGAATTAACTATACTTGTATAGATGCAGGGCTTTTTTTCCTTCTATAGCAGTGGCCAGTATAGGGCTGCTTCCCCAAAGAAAATTTATTTAAAATCATGCAGTTTTACCCAAAAAATGAATTTACATCAAGTTTTTTCTTCCCCTTTAGCAATATACCGTGTATTTTTTCCCCAAAATTAAGGGCTTGGCTGCTTCTCCAACCTGTTAAGAAAAGCCCTGAGATGTCTTTTCCCGCCTTTTCACCCCCGCCCCCTTCCCCCATTTTAGGCCACAAATAGTGAAAAAAATGCCCTATTTAGTCACCAAAAACTTGTTTTCATTTGAAAAATTATCACTTTCGGCACCATCTGGTATCAAAAAGATACATCGAGGGGGTGCCAGAGAGGGGGGGGGGGTGATGTCTCCCTCTGTTTCAGGGTTTGAAGGGTGTCAGCAGACCCCCTTATCTCAAAGAAAATTGTGGACTTGTAAGAGGCTAAAAATGGTCTCCGGTCAACCTTAAAGTAATATATTACAAATGCTAAAAAGCCTTTGACTCTATCCCAATCCATTGAGAAGTTGCAGCACTTTGAAATCAGCTTTGATGGAATAGTCATTGCAAAATAGTGATTTTTGCAATTTTGAGATGTCCTCTCATTGCCATGGTAACAGGAAATTTAAGATTGAGTAGGCCATTACTAAGGCTATAGTCCAGTCAACATTTGAGCCACGTTTGAACAGAATTGAAGCTTTTTTTAGCTCACCTGAGCACGAAGTGCTCAAAGGTGAGCTTTTGTCATCACTCTGCGTCCGTCGTGCGTCCTTCAAAAAATGGCGTCAAACTTTTCAAACAACATCTCCTCCTAAACTACATGGCCAATTGCAACCAAACTTTACAGAAATGATCCTTAGGTGGACCCCTTTCAAAGTTGTTCAAAAATTTAAATTCCATTAAAAACTCTGGTTGCCATGGCAACCAATAAGAAAAACTTGAAAAATCTTCTTCTAAAAAACCGTAAGAGCTAGAGCTTAGATATTTGGCATGAAACATCTTCTAATGAGTGCCTACCAAGTTTGTTCAAATCAAAGCCCTAGGGTCAAAATTGGCCCCGCCCCAGGGGGTCATTGATTTTCCCTATATGCATATAGTAAAAACTTAAAAAATCTTCTTTTAAAGAACTCAAAGAGCTAGAGCTAAGATATTTAGCATGAAACATGTTCTAATAGGTGTCTACCAAGTTTGTTCAAATAAAAGCCCTGGGGTCAAAATTGGCTCCGCCCCGGGGGTCATTGATTTTCCTTATATGTGTATAGCAAAAACTTAAAAAAATCTTCTTTAAAAAAACCCAAATAGCTGGAGTTTAGCTATTAAGCATGAAACATCCTCTAGTGAGTGTCTACAAAAGTTTGTTCAAATCAAAGCCCTGGGGTCAAAATTGGCCCCGCCCCGGGGGTCATTGATTTTCCTTATATGACTGTGTATAGCAAAAACTTAAAAATCTTCTTTGAAAAAACCCAGATAGCTAGTGTTTAGATATAAAGCATGAAACATCTTCTAGTGAGTGTCTACCAAGTGTGTTCAAATAAAAGCCCTAGGGTCAAAATTGGCCCCGCCCCAGGATGTCTTTGATTTTCCCTATATGCATATAGTTAAAACTTAAAAAATCTTCTTTTAAAGAACCCAAAGAGCTAGAGCTAAGATATTTAGCATGAAACATCTTCTAATGAGTGTCTACAAAGTTTGTTCAAATAAAAGCCCTAGGGTCAAAATTGGCCCTGCCCCCGGGGGACATTGATTTTCCCTATGTGCATATAGTAAAAACTTAAAAAATCTTCTTTTAAAGAACTCAAAGAGCTAGAGCTAAGATATTTAGCATGAAACATGTTCTCATGGGTGTCTACCAAGTTTGTTCAAATAAAAGCCCTGGGGTCAAAATTGGCCCCGCCCCGGGGGTCATTCATTAGCTTGATTTTTTTTGTTAAGATATATACATATTATATATATACACATATATATTTAATATTTATATATATATGCATGCATACATATACAACCAAGTTTGTTCAAATAAAAGCCCTGGGGTTTAAACTGGCCCCGCTCCAGGGGCCTATATACAGGTGAGCGACTTTGGGCCATCATGGCCCTCTTGTTTATAGTTTCATACAATCATAGCAATTTGAACTTGTAACAAGAGGCTTTTCAATGAAAACAGCCATTTTTTCACAAAATGCTCATGAAGAAATGGGTTAAAAGTTAAAATTATGCTAATGAGAACCCTGAAGTTAATCTTTAATATAACACTGTTTCACTTTAATATTATTTCAAAGTACAAAGAAATTTTCCCTTTTCTTGAACAGATTTTTTTTTCAGAAATAGAAAGAAAAAGAATTGAAAAGGGAATCCATGGGGAATTTCAACCTAAATTTGGCCCTTAAAATCACTGGCAGTGGGTTATTAATGACTCTAGCAGCATTATCTAATAACTCATCTGTCCGTGACTCTTTCCTCAGAATTATGAAACAAGAATTTAGCGTAACAACAATATTGTAGCAGTGCATAAATACATGTACATGTATTGTAATTTTCCCTGTTAACTGTGTGTGTTATTCACTTTACACTACCTCTGCTACCTGTTGGAAACCAAAAGTGGTTAAATACATGTAGCTTTAGCCACCAGAATGCTATTCTGCACTTCCATATTAAGCATGGTATAGACTGTTCCGGATTCAAAGCTTGGCAAATCCATTACACAAATTCAGTAGGTAAAGGGTTAAAGTAACCACCATTTCCCCATGTGATTTCGTTTTCTAACTTTTTGAAGGCAATATCATCTTCTATACTTTAGTTTTCAATTGATAAACACAACAACTACAATATCCATGGCCACGCAAACATGTAGATATAGAGTTTGATGCATTTCAGAAAACTTTTAAAAATCTTTTTAAACACTGAAAGCTATATTTAAATCATAATTGAGAGGAAGCTTTGACATCATACACGTAAAATCTCTACTAGGGATTTATTATCCTGCAAGGTTGCATTTTCATGCAATTTTTCAAAACCATGTTTGACACAAGAACATTTACTGATACCTACTCCACTATTTTTTCTTCATTTGTTATGGTAAACAAAGAAGAAGTTGCCAAAATGTAAAAAAAAAAAAGCAATACAGATAAAGAAGATGTAAATTATTCTCAGAAATAGATGAAAATGTCAACACTATTTCATGTTGCATTTTGGAGGCGGGTTACGATTATCTAGTGATTAGTGAGTTAAAATGTTTTCATACTAAGCTTTGAAAATTTTTGTTTACTAATTCTGACAGGTACATTTAGAATATTTACAATCGTACATGTAAGTGAGAAATTATTCAGCTTGCTTTAAATAGCTTTATGACAGATTGATGATTCGATTATTCAGCTGATATTCAGGGAAGTTTGCATGGGAGTTTTCCTTCACTGCTGTAGCTTGAATGTCACCATACAGTGGTAAAACTTGTACATTAAACTTTTTAAAAAAATCCACAAGTTTATTATATTTTAGGTGCCGTATGAGCTACTGAACAAGAAGTTCCGCACAGCTCAGAAAACGATAGACAGAGAGATATCGAAAGTTCACGGAGCTGGAGGAGAATTGGAGGTATGCCTTCAAAAACCACAGGTTACCATTGGAGAAGTGACAAAGGCACTGGACAATATGGTAGAGAAACTCAAGCTTTTGAAGAGAAAGGTATAACATATAAAGTATATTTTCAATCTTTAAACAGTATGATAAGACTTAACTTCAAACCTTTAGCCCCTCACTGTTGTGGCTTCAAATCCTGACAGGGACTTAAGATTCTTTCATGTGAGGAAGATATCTAGCTAGCTTACCAAACGCCGGTGGTCCTACTCAGCTGCCTGTTTGTGCCTGAAATAATGCACGGAAGGGCACCTGAGGTCTTTCTCCACTTGTAAAGCTGAACGTTGCCATTTGACCTATTCTGTGTTGGCGCGACCTAAAACCCAATCAAATAAACAGACAAATTTGTTATGCTTTGAATTTGAAAATTTTCATTGTTAATTTCCCGAATTTTCATGTCAAAACAATAAAATTCAGCACAGCCCTGAGTGTAGTCAGATTTCACAAAAGGTTTAAAACCAGACTGTCCTGGTTGTATACACTTGGCCTGTAATTTTTACCACTACTAAAATTAATACTGCCTTTTAAGTTTATTCACCTTTTAGTAAAAGTAAATTCACTGTTTTTTATGGCCCCTCTTGGGGTTGGGGGTGATGTAGATTTGCCCATGCCAGTCTGTCAAGCTGTATATCTTTAAACTGATAATACATTGGAATAAAGGGCATCTGTGTCCTATGGAGACAAATTTAGTTACTTGATTCAAATCTAGAAAATGGTACATTTTATATCATTGTAGAGAACAAGTTACAAATATTTCTGGAAAAGACTATAAAAATATTTAATTATGAAAATAAGTGTCCTGAATTATTTGCCTGAATTACTGTATAAACCAGGCATTAACCCTAATCTGCAAGTGCCCCACATGATAAGCAGTCTGACCTGGCCTGTTGGCTGACCAATTTCAAATTTTCGTCTTGATATCAAGATAATTAAAAATGGATGGTTTATAAATTGAAGTTGGAAGTTCATGTACTTAATTCAGCAGGTCAGACTTTAGTTTAAGATCAACCTCCACAACAAACATGGTGATTATGCACTCAAGACTTGTTATTGTTATGCTTTATTAATAGAAAATAAAAATGAATTAAATATTACATGTGTATATATTTAAAATTTAAATGCAGTTAAATTTTTATCTGTGTTTAGGCTGATGAAAGTGTTAATGAAGAGCTTGAGGCTGCTAGAATGATAAAGAGGCGTGTTGACCATCTGAAGGAGGCGGAGCATCTTCATGAACATACACGCCCTCTTTGGCAGAAGAAACGTTTGGATAGGATGTTAGTTGAATATTTCTTAAGAGCCGGCTATTACAATACAGCATTGAAATTAGCCCAGCATTCAGAGATAGAGGTACAGTATAATAGCTAAAATACAATGTACATGTATGCGTGGAGAGTTTATGAATTAAGAGTTTTATTTTATCTAAATTTAACTCCTGTTGATTGTGGTTATCACACTTACATACATGTACCTAAATACCTGACAGAACTGAAATAAAATAAAATAAGGTATCATTAATCATTAATTTAATGCTTTTTGAATATTCAAATTAAGTGATGAACTGACATATAATATGATATTGTTTACTTTTTTGTGTTTTGAGTTCTGGATGAGACATTTAAATGGCAATATAGTTAGTCATTTTAGTGAAGAGGTTCTTTGTCATTCATCTGTGATATACCTTGAATCCTTTTTGGACCAGATTTAGCATGCTTTATGAATTTGAAATGGTCCATGATTAATTTCAGAGATTTGTATTTCAAAATGCTTTGAAGCTAGTATCCAGTTAGTATAATAGGGTGTGATCAATCTGACTAGGTATTGCAGTGATTTTTTTTTTGGCAATTTTCAAAACAACCATGGTCCTTCTTAAGGGATGGTCTTTCTGAAGGGAAAAATAAACATGTAACGCGATAAATCAGAAAACGGAGGAATAACCTGAAATCAAATTCAAACAACTGAGAATGGAATTTACCCACACATTTTTTTAAAATTTTCAATTCAATTTAACATGCATGGTACATAGCAGAGGCTATTTATAGGGACAGCTTTCAATAAATTAGAATTATCAATTTGCTGATATAAATCAGCTGCTGTTAAGTCATGGTTCTGGTGAAGAATGTGCAGAGGGTATTTCGGGGGAAAATATAAAAAAGATTTGGCAGGTGGAGGGGGGTATACCTATTTTGGGCTAGGGGAAGCAGCTTTATTTGACTTTAAAATATAAGAAATAAAAATCACTGTATAATAGGCTTGTCAAACTCACAATATCTGCTAGTGTTTGGAAAAGTTAAATATTTATTTGGAGAAATTGCAACAGATTAATGTTAATACAAAATCTGATGAATTATTTTATCAAGTTTTTACCTTTTTTTGTCTGCTGTTATTTTAATGGAAATCTGTCAGAACAAAAAAGTTCATGAACAAATATTAGTTGTAATGGTAAGACATTCTTCTCTGCAGACAAAGATTCTGTTCAAGTGTTAAGGACAGCAATTTTGTCATATTTTACATTAACCCCATATGTTTCTTGCTGCAGTAGTGAAATATTTGATTTCTAATTTTCTTCTCTTCAGAATGAATTTTTTTTATCCTTGCCATGCATTGTTTATTCAAGCTATCCATTATAAGACATGTTTTAGTACTTATTTACATGTAAATCTTTATGTAATGTCTGATCAATTTTTTTTTATCATGTCATTTCGCAATCTTCCCAATTTCCCTATGTCTGAAGCTTTTTTCTGGACTTGTATATTCGCCCACTGTCTAGTGGAGAGGAATACTAGGACAAATATAGCTTGTTTAGAAACAAACATGAATTTGTTGACACAAAACAACTAGAGTGTTCTACTTATAATACATATGATTTTTATTCTTAGATAGACAGTCTTCTCTTATTTCTTAACAAGAAAATTGGCAGGATTGTTCCTTTGGTGAAGGGCTTCCAAAGTTGTTCAAAGAATTTGATTCCATGCAGAAATCAGGTTGCCATGGCAACCAAAAGGAATAATAAGAAAAAATTAAAAAATCTTCTTGTAAAGACCAACACGGCCTAGAGCTTAGATATTTTGCATAAGGCATTGTCTTGTAGACCTCTTCCAAGAATGTTCAAATTATAGCTCTGGGGTCAAAATTGGCCCCGGCCCAGGGGGTCACTGATTTTCACTATGTACATGTAGTAAAAACTTAGAATATCTTCTTGTCTGAAAGTACAAGGCTTAGAACTTTGATATTTGGTATATGATGACATCTATAGGTCCTCTACCAAAGTTGCTCAAATTTTGCCACTAGTGTCAAAGTTGGCCTGTCGGGGGGGGGGAGAAGGGTGGGGGGCTGGGAGGTCATTGATTTTCCATATATGTATATAGTAAAATCTTTAAAAATCTTCTCTGAATTGACAAAGGCTAGAGTCTAAATATTTTGCATAAGGTATTGTCTTGTAGACCTCTACCAAGATTGTTCAAATTATAGCCCTGGGGTCAAAATTGACCCTGCCTGGGGTCATTGATTTTCACTATGTGCATATAGTAAAAATTTAAAATATCTTCTTGTCTGAAGGTTCAAGGCTTAGAGTTTTGATATTTGGTATATGATATCATCCATAGGTCCTCTACCAAATTTTACCTCTAGTGTCAAAATCTTGTTTGCACTTGTGATTATTATTACATATTTTGCTCTTGTGGTCATTATTATTACATCTTTTGCTCTTGTGATCATTATTATTACATTTTTTTTTATCTTGTATACATAATCATAATTTTTGCTTGTATGGTTATGGTTACATGTTTGCTTCATTTTATACAAAAGCAGCTCATTTTAAATCATTATCAATGTATGATGTCACATTGAGATGTATGTATATTAATTTGTTACAGGACCTAACAAACATAGACTTATTTATGACATCAAAGGCCATTGAAGAATCATTAATCAATCATGAGACAGCCCCCTGTTTGAATTGGTGCTATGAAAATAAATCTAAACTTAGAAAATTGAAGGTAATTCACTTTATGAATCTTTGCATGGTCATTTAGATTACGGTTGAGTAAAATCTACATTATAGTTGAATATATTTAATATTTACAAGCATATAAGTTTATTGGTGTCAATGTTTTATAATGAATTCTCAGAAATAGTTTTTTATGGTGAAAAATTCTAATTTTGTAGATTTCTTTATAAATGATTTCAGTCATCAATTATGATGAATTGTTTATTGATATGATTCAGGGTTGATAAACAAAGCGTTTAGGTGAACAAAATTAAAACTTCATTTAGTTATATTGTAAAGTACTATGATATTTTGATATAAAAAGACACACAATTATGAAGAAGAAGAAAAAAAAATGTTTTTGTTTTGTTTTGAAGAGTACTCTGGAGTTTAAGCTACGACAACAAGAATTTATTGAAATGATTCGCAGTAACTGCCGTCTTGATGCAGTCAGGTAAGCAATGCATTTTGTGAATGAGAAAATAATCAAAGTCTAGGTCTCGGCTTAAATTGCTACCTTTTATTTCACTTTTGTAGAAATTGCCATGTTCCAACATATTTTATGCAATTTTGCCGACTTTGGTTGGTGCCTGTCCCAAATCATCAACAAGAACAATTTCTTAAAATTATCGACAAAACTGCTGTATTTATGCAGTCATATTATGATAAACACTATTGTTTGTTTTATTTAAAATTTGTATTGGTCTCAATTCAAGATTGTTATTTTTTAGATCAGCTGGATTGAAACATTTCATATTCAATTTCTGACATATTAATCCCTATCCCTTATCTCGCTGAATTTGTGTAATGGATTTGCCCTGCTTTGAATTCAGAATAGTCCATTCGAATTAAAGGGATTTCAGTAGCAAAATAAACGAAATATGAGATACCGGCAGTATAGAGTCTTGTCAGACTATCCTGGGGGCAAAGTTCAATCACTTCTAGTACTTGTTGTTGTCTATGCTAAATGGGAGTCCATCCGTCATTTCAGGCACTGTAAGTACGGAACCAACAGGTTAAGGTTTAAAGGTCCTAAATCCTAAAAGCATAAATTTGATAATCTTACAAAGATCAACTGGGGCACTTGAAACTAATAAATATGAAAAGAAATATTCCCAGAAATGTATTGAAATTTAATATTTAGTTTGATTCTTAGCCCAAATTTAATTAACAGCATTTGAAGGCTTCATTTTTAGGTCCATTTGCACATAAAAATAATTATTAGTCAGGAAGAACGGAGGAGTTAATGATCTGAAATTTGTCAGGTTTTTGGTATAGACCTACATTAAATACATGTCTAAATCTTGAAGAAAAAAATATTTCCAGTCATGTCATGTGCAGACAAGAGGAGGGAGTGCCTTTAAAGCCATCTTATAATCTAACTGATTTATGTACATGCATGTACATTTATTTGCCTGAACTGGTGAAAAGGCTGAAATTGAGTGTCTCTCTATTGAAAATAGATAGCACAAAAATAGGAACTTTCTTGCAAATTACAAATTTAGTAATATCAACTAATTGCAAAATAAAAATGCAAGAAATTGGAGTTCTGGTTTCAGATAGCATTTCCTTGTTGCTATGATGAATTGAAATAAATTACAATGTAGTAATGTCAGAGATATATATATATATATATTATATACCTTATTGGAGGGGCTATAGCTTTTATTGGAACACACACAAAGATATATTGGTCTTTGCAGAAGTAGAAAGTTTTATTTGTTGTTGAAGTCTGAAGAAATATGACCATATTTGTCTATTTTCAGTAATGCAAGAAATATTACTGCAGTGTTTTTGTGTAAATATAAAGATACAAACTAAATATAAAGATACATGGTAACAAGGCGTCATTCGTTTTTTACGTTACATTTTGTCTCTATTTTAGACATGCAAGGAAATATTTTAGCAATCAAGTTGAAGATCAACACCTGGGTGAGATTCAGAGAGTTATGGGATTGCTGGCATTTTCATCAGACACACTCATTTCACCATATAAGGTACACAATATCTTACCTCTCTGGCGTGGGTTCGATCCCCTGGAGATGCTTTGGTAGTTTAGCACGGAGGAAGGTAGTCTAGTACTGGTGTAACTCTCCAGGAACGATGGTTAGGAAACTACCCGCCTATATGACTGAAATACTGTTGGGAAAAGGCGTAAAATGAAACAAACAAACAAATAATATCTTGTTTTAACATCTACCTATAACTCAGGGCTTTTAAATTTGATAAAAAAGGCCATTTCCTACATAACATAATTATGTAAGACATTATACGTGTGTAAGAACCTTTGAGAAAGGAAGAGAAAGGAAGAGAAATTACCAAAAGTAACCAGTTGGCCTTTAACATAATGTATGAAATTTAACACTGTATTAAAGTCATAATGACACTCCTGGTCATTCATAAACTGTTTGGTTGGACATGAAGTGGTTATACAAAAAAAAACCTTTTTAAAAAATTTGAATGACATTGAAAATGTCACATGATATTGACCGAAACATTTAAAAAAAAATCACTAGATTTTGGCCAGGAGTGTTTGTGTTTTACAAAGACATTCTTTTGTGTTCCTCATATAGTTTTGTGTATATTATTTTTCCTGCAGGAGTTATTGGACCAAGAGAGATGGATGGAGCTTGTACAACAATTCAGATATGAGAATTTCAAGTTACATCAATTAAATAATGCATCTGTCTTCACTGTCACTCTACAAGCTGGTTTGTCAGCACTTAAAACACCGTATCCTTTATTCATACAAGTCATGGTAGTTTTGTTTAAATGCATTTGTTCTTGCTTGATTGTGAAGAAAAAGTTTGAATGTTACCCGAACTACTTTCAAGTCTGCTTCTTTGAACTAATCACTACTGGTGTCATATGTGGAATCAAGGTTATGACTTAAGGAGAGTTCAAACACACGATCTGTGTGTTGAGAACACTGTTTACTCTCTGTCTTTTCTAGAACTTTATTGTCAGTAAATCAAAGTGTCAGAGCAAATATAATATTGTCAGTGCAAGAATTGTATTGTCAGTGCAAGAATTGTATTGTCAGTGCAAGTATGGACCATTCCGGTTTTTCGTAGCGGAACATTTAGCCACACCTTTTCCATTCATTGCTAGGTCAACTGCTCACAAACAGTATCACAAACAAAACCATGTGTTCTTTTGTGCAAACCAGGTCAACCAGTGACTATGTATTATCTCAGTGTAGTAATTGGATATCAAGTTAGCCAATTTCTATAAATCTGTAAACACTGGAAAGGTCCATTGTATTGTTAGTGCAATAATTGTATTGACAGTGAAAGAATTGTATTGACAGTGAAAGAATTGTATTGTCAGTGCAATAATTGTATTGTCAGTGCAATAATTGTATTGACAGTGAAAGAATTGTATTGACAGTGAAAGAATTGTATTGACAGTGCAAGATCTGTAATGTCAGTGAAAGAATTGTATTGTCAGTGCAAAGAATTGTGAAAGAATTGTATTGTCAGTGCAAGATCTGTAATGTCAGTGAAAGAATTGTATTGTCAGTGCAAGAGCTGTAATGTCAGTGAAAGAATTGTATTGTCAGTGCAAGATCTGTAATGTCAGTGAAAGAATTGTATTGTCAGTGCAAGATCTGTAATGTCAGTGAAAGAATTGTATTGTCAGTGCAAGAATCGTAATGTCAGTGTAAGTATTGTATTGTCAGTGAAAGAATCGTACTATCAAAAGTATGTTTGAGTTTATGCAAGCTTTTTAATAGCTTATTAAATTCCTTTACATCAATCATCAGATACTGTTACAAAACTGAGGGTAACAGTAAGAATGCTGAATGTCCGGTTTGTAGCCGGAACCTAAACAAACTAGGTCAGCACCTGCCATACGCTCACTGTGCTAATTCCAAATTGATATGTCATATCAGCGGTCAAGCTTTGAATGAGCATAACCCACCTATGATGTTACCAAACGGATATGTATACGGTTGTAATGTAAGTGTAAACATTATTGTAATTCTTAAAATTCAACAAAATGGTATAATATTAAAGTTGCACGCCTTCAGCAAATACGGTATATTTCGATGAAAATCAAACCTAAGAAAAATGTAGTAAAGTTTTTAGGAAAGGTATAAAGATTAAAAATTCTAGCAATACTTTACATGTTATGTGCGATTAACGACCGATTTTTCAGTATTCATAACTATATTAATTACGCACTAAGGGCTATTTTTGCATATTGTGACCTCTTTATTGTAATTAACATGGGTTGTAAGTGCAATTGATGATGTGAAAGTTGTATTCTTTTGTAACTTCACAATATAATACTGTTAAATACATTTTCAAATTTTCATGAAATAAGCATGAATCTGGAGGCGTGCTGCTTTAAAGAAACAAAGTATAAAAACATTCACATTTTGGCTCTATAATCTAAATGTCTCCTATTTATGTTGAGTTATGCATTATTTTAGAAGATATATCTTTTCAGGCATACAATGTCCATCTTTGTTTACTGTATGTAGCATTATTGATTACTACAGTAGTTAAACACTACATTGTACATAATTAAAAAAAAAACCAATCTATTTTATTGTAATAGATGTATATAATCTATAATACAAACATGAACAAAGTATGATGTGAGAGCCTTTCAATTTAAACCGCAAAATAAAACGGAAGCATAATAGCTGAACTGTATTTTATTCACTATTTTATAAGTTATCCTGTGCACTTAATATAGTTATGATTTTGATTTAATATTTCTATGATTATTTCAATCTTATTTTTGTTTGTAAATTACAGGCCCTCGAGGAGATGGCTGCAAGGAACGAGGGTAATGTTTTCTGCCCTCGAGGGAAAGAGGCTTTCCATATTGAAAAAGCAGAAAAAGTTTTTGTGATGTGATCCTGGACTATATCAGATCTCTATGATACAAATTTAAGATATATGTTTGTTTAAAATAGAAAACACATGATCTTAAAAGATGAGATTATATAATTTTTGTGGGTTTTGACAGATTGGAAATTTATACTGTTTCCTTATTTTTTATTTTAAAATAAAGCTTGTTTTGCAAATATAGTTTTTAAACAAAGAAAATATAAATTGATCAATTAAAAAAACTGGGGGTTTTTACCAAAAGTAATTTTTACAACTATTTTTTTGAAGGTTTTTTTTTGTACCAAAAATAAGGCATTAAAAAGGATGTGATTTTTTAAAAAAAGGTACCCCAAAATCAGTTTTTTTTTACCTAAACTTTAGATATGATATTAAGCAAAAATTCTACTTTTAATTCAAACTTGGATTTGTAATGAAAATTTATGTGTGATCTGATTAAATAGGCAGTCATATGAAGAAAAAAGTACAAGTAGAAGAAGTTTGCATACAATTTTTGTTTATTTTACTGACAATTTTCCTTTTTTCACAACAGGTCTTTAGTTTTTGTTTTTTGTTGTTTTTTTTGTTCAATACTAAAAAAGTTCTGTTTAAAACAGGCATTATACTGCAAAATCATTATTATTCATGGGGCACTAATTTTCGTGGTTTTTCATAGATAGGTCAGTCCACTACTTTATGATCCAACAAAATTTTATTTTGTCTGCTATAATATTATTTGCATTACATTATATTTATTTTACGTTTTGGAAAAAATAGACAATCCAAGAATTTAAGAACTCACGAAAATTTTTCCTATGTGGACAAAAACCAGCGAAATTTCATGCCCACCGAAAATTAAAGTGAATTTACAGTAATGTGAACGCATTTTGTATTTAATTCTTGGACCAGATGTGAGATTTGAAAATTGTTGAATAAGGACAAGCAATTTGCTATAAGACAATTGGGGAAAGTATTTTAAGTTGTAATTGGTGAGGAGTTGGAATGCTTGAGAAGTATAAAATTTTTGTGTTCACTTTATACTCCAATGAGGAAAGTGATATCATATGTAAATATGATAGCTCAGTTTTCCAGTCATTGTGTGAATCTTTTATCATTGCTTAAATTAAATAGCCATAGCAATGATACATGTTAATTAATTTAGATCATGTAATTAAGGATGATAATCATTATTGTTTTCAGTTTTTAAATCATATCATGCAAATATATTAGGATTGTTTCAAGGTATTTATCTAGAAAGCATGAGTGCTGCAATATTTGGAGAAACATAATATACAATGTATACGTTGTATAAAAAATTTAAAGAATCATGTGCACAAATTTGGTTTTAAGAAAGTCATATGATTCTGAATACATTAGTTCTTATTATGTTATTTCTTGAAACTTGAATGCAACAGTTTCAGTAGTACCTAAAAATATTTGAGCGGCGCCATGACAAAACCAACATAATGGGTTTGCAACCAGCATGGATCCAGACCAGCCTGCAGTCTGATCAGGATCCATGCTGTCCGCTATCAGTTTCTCTACTTGTTATAGGGTTTGTAAGCGAACAGAATGGATCCCGATCAGACTGCACGGATGCACAAGCTGATCTCGGTACAAGTCAACCCGGCCCCAAGTCAATCCGGCCCCAAGTCAGCCCGGCCTCAAATTGGTCAACCCGGCCCCAAACCAATGTTATTTCTGGTCAACCCGGCCCCATTTTTTTATTATTTATTTTGCTTTAAAATATAAACACTTATCAAGAAATAAAATAAAAATTAACAACAAAAACAACAACCGATGATATCTTTTATTATTTATTTTATATAAAAACTAGCAATATTAACAATCAAGCAACACATGCATAGTTTACTGTTTTTACCGTCGCGAAAATAAGGTGACGTCTGTCTTTAACCTTAACATCTCAACGATAGAAGTATTACGAAAAAACTTAACTTTTTTTATTGACATATCATTGAAAAGAAACCTTAATGTGTTCAAATCATTACTGTGTTATTGTATGTTAAAAAAAGAAATGACGAAAAGCACACGTTAAAAAGTGTTTCCGATTAACAGTTTTTAAGTTTAATGATTCATTATGAGATTGAGCCATCTATCAAAAGGTATCGGCAGGTCACTGCCCCTGTCTGTCACGCACAATATATCCACCAAGTCCAAATACAGTTATCCGTCAATAATGACAGTTAAAGTGCATGAAACACAAAACACTATCAATTTTTTCAAACACTTATTTAATAATTTTCAATACTTTTTTTACACAGTTTAAATAATTCTTTGAAAAAAAGTTAATAAAAAACAAACAAATAATTAATTAAACTGAATGAACGTATTCAATAAACATTCAAATGAACTGAAATAAAGATTGTTGGAAACTTAATTTTATACCATACATTGTAATATAACTCCGTGGGTTAACACTCACGAAACCCTCTTTAATTTACATCGAATAAAGACATGGGAAAGATACTACCAACTTATTTAAAAAGGGGGATTTTGTTTTCATAGCTACCTTTTAAACTGTTTGATTATCACATCTGAAATAATGTTGATGTATATATAATTGTTGAGTTATATAATTATTCATTATCTGTATTGCATATTAAAGTCTTAATCTGCGCAATTAAATTTACCGACACTTTTATGCCAGTTCATGTTTTTTAACTATTGTTCTATAGTTAATAATATTCAATTAATAATAAATCATTTTATTCCATCATACAACAAAATGACCTGAATAGTTTTCTTTGAAAATATATATTTTGGGGCCGGCATGACCGATTTTTGGGCCCCACTGACCAATTTTGGGGCCGCATTGACCAAATAAAAATACTGTGGGGCCGGATTGACCAATCTTGGGGCCGGGTTGACCAATTTTGAGGCCGGGTTGACTTGGGGCCGGGTTAACTTGGGGCCGGGTTGACTGTAATTCGCTGATCCGGATCTATGCTGGTCACAAACGCATTATTTTGGTTTTGTCATGGCGGAGCTCAAATTCTTAAACTTCTGACAGCCTATACCTCAGGCATAATGCCATCTTGTCTGACCAGGCTTTTCAAGTTCATCATTCGGATATTGAAATCCCTTTAATGTATGTGGGACAGTCCAAAAAAACAATGTAGAGCATTTCCATTATACAAAGTCAGTGAGTTTAAATTAGATCATGACAAGTTTTAAAACCATTTCATTCCATTTAACAGGGCTTTTTAAGTGTTTGCCTATTCATGTATTGAATTTAATGCAAGTTAATTAAAAGGTTCAAACATGTCAACAGTTCCTACATTTATGTACACAAAGAATTAAAAAATTAAAGAATATTGGAAAGTTGCATTTCCTTGAGAGGTGAATGTCACTGATTTCATGTTTCAGTGGAAACTTTGAGAAGAAATTAAAAAAAATAATGTTCATTTTTCAAATAATAAGGAAGTTTACTACTTATGCCAACAAATTTTGTTTTTCTGGAAATTTAACTCTGATTGGGATATTGACTCCAATTGGGGTAATGACACCAATGTGGAAATTTATAGATTTATGCCACTAGAACCCCTTTGTGGCTCAGGGGTTGCCTTTGAGGGTTGAGACATCAGAATTGCAGCCACCATTTATCCTGGGTTGATCATAAGAGGCTGCTAAATGAGATTGAACTCCTGGAGTCTATGCATCTTTTAGCTCCAGCAGGTGAGGTAGTTTTGACCCCTGGTTTTAACACCCGAAGTTAGCCAAAACAGTATTTCCTGTTTCAGCACCATATGATCTAAATTGTGTTGGATGAGCCGTAAAACCAAACACAACATAAAAAGAACAGAGCTGTCCAGCTCATTTTTTAAGTCTGTTCAGATTATAGTTGTTGTTTTCAGTATTTTTAAACTGAAATCCTTTAGTTTGAAAATTAAAGCTGTACAAATCAGTTTTCAAATTAAGTGATAAATTATATGAAGGAAGTAATGCATAAATAATTAATATATACATGTTCTCAAATGTATGAAAGGACATATAAGTTTAATATGTATTATACACAAACACTTATATATTATATTAAATCTCATGCTAATCTACCTCAAAGTAGCCTAGTAATGTATATGTATGTGTCTCATTAACAAACATTCTTGTGTTGTTTTTTGGGAGATTGGGGGATTTTTTTTATTACACACTATCTGGCCACTACTGGTACGAAATCAAAGAACTTTTGTCCAGTTACTGATTATTGGCTATATTGATAATAATGGCCTAATCACTGATTTACTGATAGCAAATTATAAGTAAGTGTTTAGAATAATAAGTTTATTAACGGTGTAATTATGTCAAAGTTCTGGTATAAAACAAGGGGATAGCTCTTTGCTTAGATTGTTTTGTGTTATATATCATTTGTATGTAAAGAAAAGTACAAATATATTAGAATCTAACTGTAAGATTTTGTCTCTTTTTCTTTAGATAGTTGTAAAGTTTTTTTTTTGCAAATGATATCCATTAGTTTTGTTTTCATAAGTTGTTATAGAGTGAGTGCATAACGAAAATAGTTATGGTGATTAATATTTTTTATTCACATAATCAAAAACTGTGTGTTATCAATAATTATTGTGCATGCCCTATGTATATAATCCATTGTTAACAATGTTTTTGTTTTTAAAGAAATTTTGTGTTAATGTTTAGTTAATAAGGAATGTCTCTTTAAATTCAAAAAATTTTTTTAACAGTTCTACTATTGTCCATCCAAATGTCTATGAATTTTTCTTTATTGCTTGTGAGATACAATGCCTATTTATTCATTAAAAAATGAACAACTGTATAAAGTGCCATATTTAGAGTTTTGTAAGTAAGTGTGTGATGTGGTTGAGTAGTATAATATATGGTTTCTTATATTTCAATCAAGAAGTTTAAAATCAAGAAGTTTAATAAAATACCAAACACCAAAACAATAACAGATCAGATTCAAATGTTGTTGTTATGCTTTTTACCAGACAATGATTTATTTTTCCAACAGATATTATTTTTACCAGTTCATTTCTCCCTTTGGGAGATAAAAATTTTCGATGTTAAAAAGGGGTGTTGTTCAAAAGATAGTAAATTTTATTGTGAATACTACTTTGGAAAAGAAAAAGATTAATACAATTATTGTAAAGAGGTGATTGCTGTATAAAATGTCCTTTTAGTCCAACATTGATGTGAAAAGACAAAGTATGTGAGATTGAATAGGGGCAATCTTGTTAGGGCATTATTATTCTTGTGTTTCGTTCAGGATAACATGATTTTTTTATATTTTTTTTTTTCATAAAAATATTTCAGTGTGTGACACTGTGTGTACTATGTTATTAGTTGTATATTTTGTAAATCCGCTATTTTTTTTTTTTTTTTTTTTACCTTAGGAAAAGAAAAAAGCATGGAAGTGCTATAAGCTGGTGAAGTTAACCACTTAAATAGATTTCATTAATGCCCTTCATTTATTTTGTATGTTTGAAGCTAAGAGTAATGAATGAAAACGATGACAGAAACACCGAATTTATAAAACATAGCTGTGTAAAATCCAGTGTGATGTCTCGGATCAAATATGGGCCAAGAAATATTCTGCTCTCCTCAATGAGATCTACATCCACATATTAAACTACAAATTGATACCTCCTACTTTGAGTATTTCTCCCACAAGCAAAACCATAGGTCAGACAGACAGACAGACATACAGTAATGTTCTCCCTAGTTTTCTTATGATCCATTTAGAGATTTTTACTTTTACAAATAGGCTTATCTTATCAAAGATTTTAGTTCTGTTTTTGTTTGGTTCTATTTTTTGTCCAGCATCTTCCCATTTAGATTTGAATGCTGTTCTAAGTTCTTTACCTACTTTCTAATTTCTACCATTTCCTTTCTAGATATACATGTACATTATACTATATATGTATATTCTTCTCTGTATGCCTGATCCAACTTTTGTTTCATCATATTTCTTTCTGCAACAGCTCTTTTCTTTCCTTCCTCTAAACTAAATTTTCCTGATCTCTGTATAAGAGTCTTTCACTTAGGTTACCATGTCAACTTGTGGAATACAATTTAATGGCTGAATATATTCATTTGCATATTCTCAGTTGTGTTCGTAACCACTTGCAAGGAAATAAATTTTTCTGTCTAATGTGTGTCAATCTGATTTTATGTTCTGTTATACGGTTGCATTTCCATAGTCTTTCGTGCTTTTTCATTTACAAAGAAAAGTTGAATACATTAACTTGGAAGAGTGTAAATTTGTTTTTCCTCATTTGCTTGTTAAAACTAATAAAGAAAAAGTAAAATTGATTATTTTAATGTTTTTGTTTTCATTTTATGCTGTATCCTTTGTATTACTAAAAAGCATCTACTAAATCAGAGGATGGCGATTTTGGAATTATATAAAAGTTATTTATTGATTTTGTTTGCCCTCAAGTCTAGCAAATATGTCCAAATGAACTCGGACACTTTTGAACCCATTCTGAGCAATTAGTGTCAAGGAAACCTCGACTTGCACCTGACAGGGTTTGAACCCATGTAACTAGCTATCATCCTGGACATTTCACTTTGGCAATGGCTTTGGGTCTTATATTGCTGCAAAGAAGACCCTCAAAAACTAATGCAAAAACAATTTCTCAACAGAATTGAATAAATAATGTTTTAACAGTTGGCTTAAGAAAATGGTGATTTTTGCAAAAATTTATACACTTTATGTATAGAAAGAATAAAATGGCAGTCCAAAATACAACCATGCCAAGCGGAAATCTCCTGGACATTTTGGTTGGGTTAGGGCTTTGGACCTTATATTGCTGCAACCCTTAAAACTAATTTAGAAACAAATCCACAACAGAATCAGACAAATGGTGTTATATCAGTGGGCTCAAGAGCATGGTGTTTCTTACGAAAAACTTATACACAGTAAGGAGATTCTGCTTGGAAAAGGGCTTTGGGACTTAATTTATAATGCTGTTAAGAAGAACCTTCAAACTAATGGAAAAACAAATTTGCAAATGAAATGGTGTTTGATGTTGGCTTGAGAATATGGTGTTTTTTTATGAAAAATTTACATTCTCCAAACATTCAAGAATATTTTCTATACAAAATCAACATCTGAGCAAGTCTTTGTAGATCAAATCATTGAGTTACCACTAGAAATTTAAACTTTTTACATCAATGTTGTTTATATATTTGTTATCTCGTACCCAAAATCATCTGAACTCGTTCTTTCCTGGAGTTACTGGAATAGCCTCCTTGGTCATATCCAATCCCGAGGTCTTAATATCAAAAAATCCTATCACTATATTTTCATTTTTAATAACTTTAACTTTATCCTTTAATATTTTAACTAATACACTTATTTGTTTCAATATTTTGGACTTGTACTGTTTTTCCTTGACAGTGCCACCCAATCATAATCTAGCAGTAGCCTTCACTTACAAAGAAGAAAATTTACATTTAGTACTTTAGAGCCTGAAAAAAAACACGAAATGTTATTTAGTACTATGATACCTACACACCAAACATGGCGGCGCCCATGATTTTCGACATGGAAGTCAAAACAACCGATGCTAAAAAGGTAATAATAGATTTATTGGGGGATAAAGTTTAACATACTCAATGCATAGATGGATCTTATCAAGTTGACAGTGATTCGGTAAATTTTAAATTGTGTCGTTTAAATATAACATATTTTCGCGATGAAAATCTAAACCCCTTCAACAGTTCAATCATACTCCTATATGTCTAGGGCAGTGCTTTGCTGATTATATCATCAGTAACGGTCTCTGCTTATTTAACAATAGTTTATAAGCTCTTAAGTGTGTGTTCATTGATATTCTCGGGTATTTTTGCTTTGAAAATTAACCATTGACTATACAAACTTTTATGCTCAAATTCAGCAAACCAGTTAATCTCACTTTGCTCATATTAAAAAAAAAAAAATCTAAATTATCCATTAAAACATACGTTTTAGTATAAAAGGTACCCTCTCTGCTCATTTTTTCTGTGAAAATTTGGGATTTAGACATATACCAGTGAGGGGCATGTGATTTGAAGTCGGTGACTTTAATCACTCGGCCACTGAAGTCCCATATTTCATTGAGTATAAAATGTCTAATTTACTTTATAATTGGCTTGAAACGTAAAATTACTAGTTTCATGAAGCAAACAAAAATATTTAGCATATTGTTTTAATGAAACATGATTTATAAATTGCTTGTTTTCTAATGTTGTTGTTTAAATAGGGAAAAGGGCTTTTTGCTAAGAGACAATTTAAGGAGGGAGATGTTATATTGGATGAGAGCCCAATTGTGAGTTGCCAGTTTGCATGGAATGAGTTCTACAAGTACAAGGCCTGTGAATACTGCCTGCGCTCATTAGAGACTGCAGAGGCTATGGCTCAACGACTTACAGAAAACTACAGTCTGATATTACCACATCCTGAATGCTGTGAAGTCAGTCAAGACCAGATAGTAACATGTCCTCAATGTGGGGTAAGAACTTAAAGAATTTTTTTTGTTTCTGTTTTTTTTTCAATATTATAATGTTAACCCATTATTGCATGAGCATTTAGTGAAAAATGGCTGTTTTCATTGAAAAGCCTCCTGTTTAGTTTAAATGGCTATGAAACTATAAAAGATGCTTCACTATTCATCAAACTTAGCACAACTGTTGACTGGACCATGCTAAGGCATGCTCAAGAGCTTAAATTTCCTGTTGCCATGGCAACGGGGGGACATATCAATATTGCCAAAAATTACTATTTTGCGTTTCAATTTCAAAGTGCTACAAACTTCTCAATGGATTGAGATAGAGAGTCAAAGGCTTCTCAAGGCTGGTTACATGTTACCTTCTGATTGACCTAAGGCCAATTTTGGCCTCTCACAAGTCCAAAATCTTCTTGATGATGAGGGGGTCTGCTGCCCCTTTCAAACCCCTAAGCAGAGGGGCACATCCCCCCTCTGGCACCCCTTAGTAATGGGTTAACAATTGATTTTGTGTTTTTAATTGTGCTGTATTTCTTATTACAAGTCATATAGCAATGAAATAAGTTTCAATGAAATTAAATGAATGGAAAGTGATTAGTCAGTCTATGCTACCAGTATAGTCCCAGGTCAGTCTGTACATCCATGTAGTCTGACCAAGCTCTATACTGCTGACTTAACAGTCTTTAACTTAAAGAGTCTCAAGATCTTGGTGTAAAATTTAAGTTATTACTTTTTAATATCCAGTAAATTGTTAAACTTGACTAAGCATTGGATATATACATATCAACTTGTTTTCCAGCTTCTACTTAAAAAAAATCAGAAAAAAAGTTTTGGAAAGTTAACAAATTTTTATGTTTTGTAAAGCAGGGAAACCCGACCACCCGTGAAAAAATTATAAAAAATAGGAGGAACATCATACCCACCAGAAACACCCCCAATAATGCTTCTTCAAAAAATTTTTCTATGGCAAACGGGTACAGTTTTTTTAAAATAAAATCTAGGGTTTAAATTAAGAAAAAATATTCCCAAAAACTTTTTTTTGGCTCAAAACATCATTTTTGGATTGGGGCGAAATTAATCCGAGGGCGTACCCAATAAATGATGGCTCGAACAAACGTATGACCACGATAAAATACCATTTGATTTTTTTTTTCGATTCTAACACACAACAAAAAAGCTGCCCCCTGCTATTAAAAAAATTGGGCCTTTTTGGTTTCCTATTTATGTCACGCTCTTTATATTTTACAAACATGTAAAAATAATTTAATCACAGTCAAAAATATAGAACGTCAAACAGGACTCTTTTTGCAAAAAAACCATTTGGGTCTCTATTTCAATAGGAAAAAGGGGGTCTGGAATCTATTCATGTTTTTTTAAAATGACAATATGATTAAACCCTAGGGTCAAATGTTTTTTAAAAATGAAAATCTATGGTTTAAAACCAGGTTAAAATGGGGTTTTTTTAAAATCAATCTAGGGTTTAAACCATGTAAAATATTTTTTTAATGACAATCTTAGTAAATTATCGGGGCAACGGGTTTTTTTAAATGACAATGAAAATTTGTTAAATTCTGTATTTGAGGGTATGTGAATATGGCATCAATTTTTAATTCATTTAATATTTTCTTTACACCCCCTTAGTAGCTAAGTGAATACACCTCTGCGTTGTGTTTCATTGAAAGTCCTACGTCTAAAATCAGTCTTAAGACTAAAATTGAGACAGTTTTGTGTTTTAAATAAAATGAGCCGTGTCACGACAAAACCAACATAATGGGTTTGCGACCAGCATGGATCCAGACCAGCCTGAGCATCCGCGCAGTCTGATCAGGATCCATACTGTTCGCTTACAACCCTAATAAACAAGTAGAGAAACTGATAGCGCACAGCCATGGATCCTGATCAGACTGCACCGGATGCGCAGGCTGGTCTGGATCCATTCTGGTCGCAAACCCATTATGTTGGTTTTTGTTGTGACGCGGCTAATTTCTTAATAGCCATGTAGATAAGCATGAAGCGAGTGTGCGTTAAAGCGTGTGCCATTGTATCTCTCAACTTTTCTCAGGAAATTGAAATTAATTGAAGTCCAAGTCTTTGACTAAAGATAAAAATATTCATTGAGTTTGTCCTAAAGTTGGTCCATAGGATACACTTAGGAAACTTTCTATGAAACGTAGCCCGGAAAACATTCCACAGATATCGGCAGTAAACTTGTTGTTCTCATTGTTACAAAAATAGATGGTATGTGATGTTAGAAACATTATGAAATGTTAATTGCTTAAAAAGCTAAATATGTTCTACTTTTGATAGCAAGATGAAAATAAGAATACTTTGCAGTATATAATTTCATTTACACTTGAGGATTTGAGTTTTGTTTTCCTCATACTATACTTATGTACATGAGAGAATAAAGGGTATGTTCTGTTCAGTTCAGTAAATGACAGTGTAGTTTTGGCCTTTAAAAAATATAATAATCATAAATGTACGTGAATAATAGAAAGGTTCAACTTTTCTGTCCAAGGTTTAAAACAGTCTCCAAAGTTGGTGCTTTAATGATGTTTTTCTTAATATTTAAATGTTATTTTCCAGGCGGAAGATCCAACTTCTGTTTTAACTAGTTTCAGCCAGTTTGTACAAGTTACAGTTAACGAGGAGGAGCATGCTGTCCATAAACTGTTAGGCAAACAATTTCAGGTATATTATGGCTACTACAACTATCTAATACGTATGCTGCAAGGTTGTAAAAACTCAATTGTAATCTATTCTTAAAGTTTTTATAAAAGTTGGTATTATAAATCTCTGGTCATACAGCTGTTTACAATGTGTGCATATTGAATGATACGTCACGTCACGTTGTTTAGAGATACAACCCTTTAAAATAGCACACACCTGACACGTTATTTTCCCATTCCCTTCACTTTATCACAAAAGATATATATTGAAGGATTTACTATTGATTTTCAACTGATGTAAGAATTGCATATTTTGTAAATTACAGGAGCAGTTGGAGTTGTTACGCAGTATGGTGTCAGAATATTTCTATGATGACAAAATACAACAGGTATTATCAATTTGGAATAGAGTTAATGTTATTCTGGATAATTAAATCTTCATGAGACTTCCAGATTAGGCTGTGGATGAATTACCTTTGAGTGCTTAAGAAGATAATAACAGGCAAATACCACCAGTTTGATCCTACCTAACTGTTGGTTCCTCACTTTTAGTATTTTGATACCGTTATCCCTTACACTTTTAATAAAAAAATTTTCAAACTAGGACTAAGTCATGTGACAGTGACGGGGATTTCTGTTAAGGTCATTGACTTCAAACCCCTTGTTTATTTTATTTTTCTCATACTGTACTGTGCGTATGTTATATTACACCGCTGTAGGTTCAAGCCACGGATAGAAACTTTTGAGATAAATTTGTACAATTGTGATAGTTAAAATTGTTTGTTGTATTACAGTGGCTGACTGCGGACGGTTTTAGGTCAATATTTGCTTTGCTGGGAACCAATCAACAAGGGATTGGCTCCAGGTAATAAAATTATAATATAGTGATAGATTGTCTTGAGCATATCACTAAAACTAAAACATTGTTTATATATTTTATCTTGAAATAAAATTAAGGGCTATGAAATGAAGTGCCTGTTCCAAGGTAAACTGACTAAACCTGCAGTGTGAAATTGGCCATATAAGCATTGGTTTTATTATCCTTCACATAGGGAAGTAATCTCTTTGTAATAGACTATTTTTCTTCAGTCTGTAAGCAGACTTCTCCTTTCTACCCAATTAAGTCCTTATTAAGGGTGGCTGTGGCTTAATGGTTAACGTCATTGACTTTAAACTACTTTCCCCACACTGCTGTTGTTTCAAATCCAGCAAGAGACTTTAAATACTTTTGTGTAAGGAAGCTGTCTAGCTAGCTTTCTGAATGTCAGTGGTTCTACTCAGGTGCCAGTTTGTGCCAGAAATAATGCACAGAGGTCTTAGGCCTTAGGTCTTCCTTCATCAGTAAAGCTAAAGAGTAAAATCTTCTCCCCCCCACACACACACCAAAAAAAAGAGAAGAAAAAAAAAGACTACCCCTTTCTACCTGATTAAGACCTTATTATGGGAGGAGATTCAGAGCACATCTATCAGTCAGTTTTACCAGTGTTTGTCTGTTGGATGTGAATGCACCACATTTTATTTTACTTTGTGTTATTATTATGTGTCATTTTTGTTCTGTGTTTTTTTTTTTTTGACAGCTCAATCAGTGTATGGTGTAAGAACTGTGATGATTTAGAGATAGGAGAAGACGAGAAAGATACACTTGACAAGTTTATAGATCAGCTGTATGATGACCTAGAGAGAGGTAACAATATTGATAAGTTTTCATTCAATTGTTTATTTAATTAAGCTTGATTGAGGAGAAAGCGCTTAAAGCTTATATGAATATAGCTCAGTGTTGAGCCTGTTTCCTGAAAGAAGCAAGATCTGGCCCCAACACTACCACCATTTTTATATGCCCGAAAAATTTTCGGGCATATTATGTTATACCCCCTGGCGTCCGTCCGTCTGTCCGTACAAATCAGAGCTACATTATGGGGTTTGGTCTATTGTTCTCATAACAATAGATGTCTTTGATGAAATTCATTCCGTTTCTCTTGTGCGTTTTTTTTCTGCATTGTGGGGTTAAAAAGAACAAAAGAAATAACAAAAGAAAACCCCATAATGTAGCTCTGGTAAGAACGTCTGTCCGTCTGTTAGCAATTTGGTTTCCGGAGCATAACTTAAGTTCCATTTGGCCCACAATATTCAAACTTCATAGGGTGATTGTCCATATTGGGTAGAAGACCCCTATTGATTTTGGGGTCACAAGGTCAAAGGTCAAGGTCACTGACCTTAAAACTGAAAACAGTTTCCGGAGCATAACTTAAGTCCCATTTGGCCCACAGTGTTCAAACTTCATTGGATGATTGTCCATATTGGGTAGAAGACCCCTATTGATTTTGGGGTCACAAGGTCTAGGTCACTATGACCTTAAAACTGAAAACAGTTTCCGGAGCATAACTTAAGTCCCATTTCAAGATTTGGCCCACAATGTTCAAACTTCATTGGATGATTGTCCATATTGGGTAGAAGACCCCTATTGATTTTGGGGTCACAAGGTCAAAGGTCAAGGTCACTATTACCTTAAAACTGGAAACAGTTTCCGGAGCATAACTTAAGTTCCATTTGGCCCACTGTGTTCAAACTTCATAGGATGATTGTCTATATTGGGCAGAAGACCCCTCTTTACTAAAAAAAAAATCACTTTCGGGCATATAATGCTCCGCCTAGTGGTGCTCTTGTTTTATTTAGTTCTGTCTTGAATCTCTGGATTTTCTTTGTTCAGTTTGCATTACTGTGCTGATTTCTGACCAATCAAATTTCTAAATCCGGAGATCTTGAGTTAAAGCTTAGAGAATTTCTTAATAACCTCAGATCCTGGTATCATATGAGGAAACATGACCATGGCCCCAGTAGGGCTTGAGCCCATCGTCCCTGGGTTTAAAAGCAGACTCTTAAGGCACTATTCCAACACTATAATTCATAATGATTATAGTATACTTTATAAGTAACCAATGTTATTTTGTATATCATTAAGGGTGCAGCGGGTAGTTGCTTGTTTTCTGTGCCTGGTTTTAATCTGTGAATTTATCTGTAGCGCAGTTTTATCTACATATATTAGTTTCACTTTGAAATGTTAATTTACTGTGTTATTTTGTTTTCAGTGTCGGACACATTTTTGAACTGTGAAGGGGCTGGTTTATACAAATTACAAAGTGCATGTAAGTGTTCAATTTCTTTTCCCAAACATAGATTCAGAACTTTTTTTCACATTAGTGATTAATTATAAAACATTTTAACAAATGTAACCTTGCATTTTTGTACTACAACGAAAATGAGATTATTTTCCATTTTTACTTGCTAAATGCAAAAAAAGAAAAAAAATCTATAAAAAGTATGTTGAACTATTTTGAGTATAGAATTAACTTTTCAAGATGTGATTGGTTAATTGATGTCTCATCTGACGTCTTGTATTATGTAATCATTCCTTTCATTATTTAGTGCATACATAATAGTGCACTTGATTGAACATATGCATAATAAGAAGGTATGAAGAGTGGTTAGAATGATAAGGTTGAAAATATCAGAAATTTTGTACCTAAACTGTTTAATACAGCTCCGTAAATTTAGTGACAAGTAGGGCTGTCATTGATTATCGCGATATCGATATATCATCGATATTCATCATCCGATACAATATCGATACACATTTTCAAATATCGATACAAGCTCAAATTTATTTATTTCTGTTTGTGTCACTATTTTCCAGTTTTCTTGGCTAACTTGAACTTTAAACTCTGTTTTGAAATGTCAGTGACGAAAATAACAAACAGCAAACTTTCTGTTAGTTTTTAGTATTTGTAATGTTTAATACAAGCATGCATAACACCATGATCCTAATTTAAATATTTAAATATCTTTTTACATACATGTATTAAAATGTTTTTCATTTTATGTACTGTTTAATTCGATATATTGATATGTCGTCAATATTTGTCTCTCGATACATCGATACAAAATTGCCCTAGTGACAAGAAAAAAGCTCTTGTTTCAATATTCATATAGTATAACTTCTGAAAATAAACACCTGGGACTAGCCAAAAAGTTTGATTTTTATTTTTTTAAGTTTTCGGAATTTAGAAGCTTGGTATTATCTGAACAAGTAGAAACATGAAACTTCAGCTGTTTTAGACAAGATGGAAATTATATGATGCTGATAAAATTAACAAAATGATTGAATTTGAGGATTCTTAAAAAGTTTATTAAACAAACTTATAATCCTTAAATTCTAATTTCAGAAGTTTCCGGAATTCAGAAGTTACACTGTATACTAGTAAGCTGTATAATAAAAATTTATAAACAAAGACATAGCTGTTATAAAAATAGCATGTCTGTTTTTATGCTCCCCGAAGGGTGAGCATATAGTCGCCGCTTTGTCCGTCCCTCCGTCTATCAGCTTTTCTTGTCCGGGACATAACTTTGAAACAACAAGAGGTATCAACATGAAACTTTGTAGGTAGATAGATCTCATTGAGTAGGTGTGCAGGGTACAAGAACCATAACTCTGCCTTGCCTAATTTTTGAATTATTGCCTTTTGTTTATTTTTACACTTTGAAATTTGTCCGGGACATAACTCTAAAACTATTAGAGATATCAGCATGAAACTTTGTAGGTAGATAGATCTCATTGAGTAGGTTTTCAATGCACAAGAACCGTAACTCTGCCGTGCCTAATTTTTGAAATGCCCTTTGTTTATTTTTACACTTTGTTCATTTTGACACTTTGAACTTTGTCCACGACAGTAAGAGATATCAACATGAAATTTGTAGGCAGATAGATCTCATTGGATAGAACTGCAATGCTAAAGAACCTAAACACAGCCTTGTCTAATTTTGGAGTTATTGCCCTTTGTTCATTTTTACACTTTGAATTTTACCTGGGACATAACTCTGAAACTATAAGAGATATCATCACAAAACTTTATAGATAGATAGATCTCATTAAATAGAAGTGCAGTGCAAAAAACCATAACTCTGCCTTGCCTAATTTTGGAGTTTTTTGCCCTTTGTTCATTTTTTTTTTTATACTTTACTGTGTCCAAAACCTTTTTGGGGAGCATCACCCTGTTCAACAAGTTCTTGTTTAACATAAGTGCAGTACTAATTTAACACAAATTTCATACACAGGTAATCACAGTTGTTCGCCTAATGCAGAGATAGAATTTAACAAACATAACCACACCTTGTCATTGGTGGCATTAGAAGATATAGATGCAGAACAGGTGATACTTTCGTAATGTTTTCTTGTACATTAATACCTGTCCTTTACTTATTTTTTTCAACTCCACTATCAGAAGAATAATGGGATTATCGTTTGTTGAATTTACGCAAGGTTTTGTGTATATTGGGAAATTGCTGCTTAATTTTTACATGCAAGTTCTGTTGCCAAGGTATTTATTTGAGATATCAATTATACATGACTTTGGGGTGAGAATATTTGCACTGATTTTACTGGCATTATGAACTTGAAGGAATTCCACTGCGGTCTAAAGACATAAAAAGATATAATTTTGAAAATTTACAAATATCAAAAGAATCACTTAAAATTGGAAAAACCCCAAAGGATAACAAAGAAATATACTCAGAATTAAACTGAAAATCAGTGTTATATGCAATTTTATTAGCTGAATTATAGAGAAATGGAGGGAACAAGCTAAAAATTTGCACTCAAGTTATTGGATAAGACCTAAATCAATTGGTACTGAAACCTCAGAAAATATTTTCAGCTTTGTCATTTTAAAAAAAAATCTCAATGGAGTCCCTTTAATGCCCCGTGTTTTACTATAAAAAACAGACAATGTCACATTGGACCAATTTGAGCAGCCAGATTGAAAGTAAGGCACTGTATGTATTTTAAAGAACATGGAATATGCGTTAATTCTCCATTCTGAAGTTACACCAGATCCTCATTTCTTGCCACCTTATTTGGTTTAAATATAATTTTTAAGCTTGATTGCGAAACAAGTTCTTGCAACTTATATTAAAAACTTTTGAGCCCGCTTCCTGGAACAAACCAGAACTGATGTCGTATGAAGAAAAATGGTCTTAATCCAATTTAGGCTCGAACCCATGATCCCTGGGTTGAGAGACAGACACCTTAACCACTAGGCCACAGCTCCCCTTTACTCCCTCCACTAGAATTGAACAAGGAAGGTAACTTTAAAATAGATTGAAATCGCATTCACCATATGTCAATAAAATGTTGTTCGCACCTAAATTTTCTGATCCTAGGAAAGAAATGAAATCTTTGAATTCTTTACTCACTTTCAAGAATATATAATTGTAGGAGATATGTATAAGTTACCTAGATGGCTGTGCCAAGGAGCGGAGTAGACATAGCAGACAGAAAATATTGAGGTATTAATATATTATATAGTAATACTTAACCTTTGTAATGACGCTTTTCATTGGATAATTGTGACAATTATATGGTTTTATATACACGGCTGCTGTCAATTTATGACTTTTTTTCCTCTAAAAAGGAAGTTTGCTGTATTATGAAAAGCTGCATGCTTCTAGATAAACCAAAAATATTTCAAGAAAGTCAAACTTGAGAAAAATGTACGAAGATTTTAAGAAAGGGAAAAAGGTCCAAGATTCAAGTAATAATTTACATGTTATATGCAATTTTTGACACAAGCCTGCCCATCCGGGCAGTCTGATCAGGATCCATGCTGTTTGCTATCAGTTTCTCTACTTGTAATAGAGTTGGTAAGCGAACAGCATGGATCCTGATCAGACTGGGCGGATGCGCAGGCTGGTCTGGATCCATGCTGGTCGCAAACGCACTATGTTGGTTTTGTCGTGATGCAGCTCATTTCAAGAAAGTCAAACTTGAGAAAAATGTACTAAGATTTTAAGAAAGGGAAAAAGATCAAAGATTCAATTAATAATTTACAGTCATGCGATTAATGACCAATTTTGCATATTTCTAATTTGTTACTTATTTTTGCATATTTTGACCTATTTTTTGTTAATTTACTTTGATTGTAAGGCCTGTTTGCAATGTGGAAATTACTGTCTTAGTTTGTTCTTTTCACAATATTTTACTTTTAAATACATTTTCAAAATTTTCATGAAAATTCACATGAATCTAGAGGTGTGCAGCTTTAAAAAATTTAATGGGTATTGACACTTATTGTCTGTAATAGAAGGGATAGTTACATATTATGTGTATGTAGCATATATATTTCCTACCACTGACTTCAAATCACTTGTCATGGGTTGTTGTGTATTGGGATCCTTTCATAGATGTTTCTTAATAGATGCTGTCCAGCTAGCTAACAAATGGGTTAGAGCATTACCCTTACATAATGCACGGAGAGGTAGTTGAGATCGTCCTTCATCAGTAAAGCTGGAATGTTCCCATAATTATGACTTTTAAGCAGCGCAATGTAATTGTATGATTTGTTATTGGAATTATTTAACCTGTTAATAATGAAGTGTCATTTTTACAGGCATGGTTTTAAAGAAATAATTAATTAGTGTGTCCGTGGCCGAGTGGTTAAGGTCGTTGACTTTAAACCACTTGCCCCTCACCGCTGTAGGTTCGAATCCTGACAGGGACTTTGGATTCTTTCATGCGAGGAAGCTATCCAGCTAGCTTACGGAACGTCGGTGGTTCTACTCAGGTGCCCGTTTGTGCCTGAAATAATGCACGGAAGGGCACCTGACGTCTTCCTCCACCAGTAAAACTGGAATGTCGCGATATGACCTATACTGTGTCGATGTGACGTAAAACCCAAAACAAACAAAAACAGTGCCATCAGCAAAATTATTGTATTCATTTTAACCAATCCCAGTAAGATCGTCGTTTTGGCTTCTTTACTCTTCGCTGCAAAGTGTAGCAGCAACAGTAAGGATATGATTTTAAAGAGATTTCATTCGCACAAAAGACACATAGCCTATAAATGAAATTTATTCACAGCTTCAGGAAGAAATTTTGGTTCTTAACTGAACTTTATGTTTATGAACTTGCTTATTTCAGAGAAAATTACCTGTTTACCTGTGCATGTCCAAAATGTCTGTCACAAGCTGATGATGAAGATGTCACGTCTGAAGACGATGATGATGATGACGACGATGAAATGGAAAATGATTGAAAGTTGACTTGTCTTTCTTGTTATATAAGAAATTTTAATACCTTGATAAACATGTGATATATATGTATATGTTGATATACGTGTGATATATTTCAATATTCTAGCTTTTTTTGTGAATGTTTAGTGAATGTAATGTGTTTGCATTTAAAGCATGTCTTTTCTGTCTTGATGGAAGTGTTACCATGTACTTTAATGACATACATGATACTAAGATCCCTATACTTGAGGTCAAAGGCTAACTTCAGGTCTAAAGTTTTAAGTTTTAATCTGACCGGAAGTGTTAAAACAGGTGTTTGCTATTACCTTAATGATGTATGATCACTAAATTATTTAACCTTTTGTCTGCTGCCAGTGGCTGAATCTAACCCATGTGACCAGTGCCGTCCAAGGTCAGCCCACACATCATTTTAAAGTGATCAAAGTCTGTAACTGATTGCTTTTCAGTCGGTACTTATTTTGTAACTTTCCCTTAAAGTAATAAAAGTTTTTGTTCAGATTGAAAAATAGGCAATTTTATTGAAGGTTTTAGTAACGGTTGAATAATATACCATGACCGGCTTTAAAAAAAGAAACATGGTTAAAGAAAACAACATGTGAAGACTATGTAAAGGAAATGTACAAAATCTTCAAATTTCTGCTACACATAATTGAGCCTCCTCACAAAAAAACCAACATAGTGAGTTTGCGACCAGCATGGATCCAGACCAGCCTGCGCATCCGCGCAGTCTGATCTGGGTCCATGCTGTTTGCTATCAGTTTCTCTACTTGTAATAGGGTTGGTAAGCGAACATCATGGATCCTGATCAGACTGGGCGGATGCGCAGGCTTGTCTGGATCCATGTTGGTCGCAAATCCATTATGTTGGTTTTGTCATGACGCCGCTCATATGGCCTTCACCACGATCAGCATTGAATAAGAACAGATTTTATTTGATATTTTTATTTCAAAATTGTTTAACAAAAGAATAATAATAAATAACGTTATCAAAAATTGTATCAAAAGCGAAATATTGCACTTGATTTATGCAAATGGATGACCGAGAGAACAAAAACTCGATGCTTTGATCAACAAAGATTGCACGTCTTTGTTCCGGATATGTCTAATTTTGACATATACGCTCGGTGTTATGACAATTTTCTTACACATGGTGCATAACTATAAATATCAAAAAGTGTTTTAGCCATTTGAAAACTATGGAAAAAAAATTCTATAAGAAATATCACAGATTAAGAACAAGTGGAAAATGTAAATGAAAAATACTAACACATTGATACATCCTAAAAGATATTTTCTATTAACAAGCAAGTACCCTGTTAAGTTTTGTGTTTTAAAATCACTTTCATTATAATCATCCCATTGTTTTGGTGTTACATATATGGAATGAATGAAGAGAATAAAAAATATAAAACCAACATCTTTGTCATTGTTTGTAATGAACCAAAAAATAACTGTAAAAAAATTATATACATTGTACTCTGCCAAAAACAGATCAATCACTCAATGCAAAATCTCATTGTCTACTTGAATATCATAACAATTAAATTAATATAAATATATTTGTAATAATGTTGTAACCATGTATATTTTCAGTTAAATATCCCCTTTTTTTGAATTTTCAATTATGTCCCCTTAATTTGCATTTCCAGTCTTATTTCCAGTCTCCAATTCTGAAACTGGAAATTTTAGTTTTCTAATATTCAAAATACGGTTTTTCTCTATCAAAATAATAATGTTAAACTTCATAATAAAATCATTTATTCAATGGAATATTAAAAAATCTTGCAAAAACTAAAAATCTATTTTTTGTTTGTACCTGCGGAGTAATACATTTTGTGTAGTATTGATTGATCTCAATCACACTATAATACCAACCCTTGATGAACTTGTATGTTCTAATCAATCCAAAACAAAATAAAAAGTCTTAATATAGAAAAAAATAATTTTCACTTACCCTAAACACATGGTGATTGATTATCATTTTCCTCATAATATGAGCTCTTAATTTCAAAACAACGACAGTGTGACCCCTGCACTGTGGGAATTTGAGGTAACTATTTTATCATATTTTATACATACAATCAGTATAACATGGCAGTGATTGTTTTTTAATTTTTTTTTTTAAATGTTTGTTATAACAGGAGATATGTTTAATCTATATAGTAATACATCTATAGTTACTTATATCGTCTACATACACTAAACTAGTATGTAGAATTTCAGGAGAAAGAATCCAATCATTGAAAAGTCCCTTACTAAATGACAATCAAGAACAAAAAAGTATCTAAATATCATTCATAACTGTAAACAAGAACTTATCCATACATGGTAACAAAAAACAAAACAATATTGGAAAAATCTTTTTAAAAAATCAATTTGCAAACTAATGTTTTAAATTCATTTACTATAAAATATGAACCACTATGAATCAATCAAATAAACATGAACCACTCAAATACATTTACTAATTAAAACATGAACCACTCAAAAACAATTAATAATAAAATCAACAAACCACTCAAATACATTTACTAATAAAATCCACAAACCACTCAAATACTTTTACTAAAAAAATCAACAAACCACTCAAATACATTTACTAAAAAAATCAACAAACCACTCAAATACATTTACTCAAAAAATCAACAAACCACTCGAATACATTTACTAAAAAAAATCAACAAACCACTCAAATACATTTACTAATAAAACATGACCCACTCAAAGAAAACAGGACTTGCTTAAATACATTTACTTATAAAACATCACATACTCATTTATTACTACAAAATGTAATCAAGTAAGGTATTTTAACAATAACCAACCCAAATTTTTACAGAAATTAAATTCATTTGCACTGTAAGAACATGAGATTAACCAAAATTACTATCTCATTCTACCTAACCACAAAACAAAATACAACAATTACAAAAGGTAATACACATAGAATAAAAGTTATGACATAATATAATAAAATTATGATGCATACTCTGCATTTATACAATAGTAGATAAGAAATATACACAATTATAAACACTGATATTTCTCAAGATTAAAGAATACCCTTTCTCAAACAAGAAATTACATAAACTCTCCAAAATATCATAAAATAATATTCCCTCTCGCATATATATATAGCACAGTAATAATAAATTAACACTTCCTCTCAAATAAAGCAATTGCTACTACCTCTCGAGTATAGAAGTCTGTTGCACTCTCAAATATAATAACTAATATTCCCTCTCAAATATAGCAAATGCTACTCCCTCTCTCAAAACAGCTTTTTGCTGTCTCAAATATAATACTACTCCCTAGCTCAAATACAGAAGTCAATATGCCCTCTCAAATGTAAAGAAACTTCCTCACTAATATAGAGCAACAAAAACATAATGGTCTCATTTCACAGAATACTGGGCATACTGAATGTACATACACACACACATGCATATCTATTAATATACATCAACAATATTATTGAAACAAAATTCTTCTTCTTTTTTTTTTATTAACAGAGCTCTACTAAATGACTGAGGCTTACATATAAATAGTGCTGAAAAAAATTGTATAGAAAAAAATCATAAGCTAACCTATGGGTAAAGCGTACCAGGTACCACATGAGGTACTTTAATCACAAAACCTTGCATCACACATTCAAGAAAGTATAGAATACTTCACCATGACGTTTTATGATTTTTAACACTCGCATGGTGCCTTTTATTTCAATGTGACATTTATGCCAAGTGAGAACTACCTTTATTTGTTGGTCATACTCTTTCAGTTCACATAAATGAAGTTCACACAAAATGGTTTTTTTTATCTATGTCTGGAACTTTTTTTTGGTTTCAATCTTTTTTTCACAATAATTTAAATATGGTACAACTAATAATGAATTTTCTATCATTCTTCCACTAAAGTTCATACTTACACATTGAGAACTTCTTTATTACTTTGTAATATTCCTACGCAATGATATTTTTATATTTGCACAGAAGTGCTATTTTTTTTATAAATACTCGTGTATTGTACAAATTTTATTTTTACCCACTTGGTCACACTGACATATATTTTCTAGTATTTTTAAATTTTTTTAAAAAATGTTCTATTTACAACATCTTTGATTATGTTGCCTAGCAACAGGTCCATGTAAGATAATTAACAAATCCAAGTTCATCACCAAACACAATCGGTACACGCTGTGGGGTGGAGTCATCAATAACCATCATTGATGTAACTGGTGACGTACAGAAAAACTGACCCACCTGTAATGTAATACAATTACAGAATAAACATAAAAGAAAAAACACTTTAGTTGTTTTTTCTCTAAAAGTTTTGGCTCATTTTCATTATTTGAGCCACGCCATGACAAAACCAACATAATGGTTTTGCGACCAGCATGGATCCAGACTAGCCTGCGCATCCGCGCAGTCTGATCAGGATCCATGCTGTTCGCTATCAGTTTCTCTACTTGTAATAGGGTTTGTAAGCGAACAACATGGATCCTGATCAGACTGCTCGGATGCGCAGGCTGGTCTGGATCCATGCTGGTCGCAAACCCATTATGTTGGTTTTGTCGTGACGCGGCTCAATTTTGTGTTTCTCTCCATTTTTTTTACAGTACATGTATTTCAGTTATACACTGCAGTAGTTAAAGGCTTTTAGATTACGATGTATCCCTACTAGAAAAATGCTTGCGATAGTAGTGGATAAAAGGAGTTTGATATATGGTCTTCAATTGAACAAAATCGAAACTCAAGGACAGAAGTACAGTTTGGTTATTACATTATACCGAATTTTACCAAATATTTAGTCAACTCTGGATGGTCTGTTTACCTAATCGGCTTTACAAAATAATTATCCAGTAATACATGACAGACCACTAATCCTACTAGGGACAAAAAATCACTAGACTCACTATCAGAGATCAATTGTATCAGAGAAATTCTGCCTCGCCCTAGGATTGAACCAGCAACCTACAAATCTGACGCTCTCCCTATTGAGCAAAGCCAGCAGCCTGTTTAAAGTCTATCTCTCAAAATGACTAGAACAGCTAGGCTCTGTACACCCCTTCATTATTTCAGGAACTTTAGTAGGACCACTGACCTTGCATAACTATCTAAATATTATTTCAGGCATTTTAGTAGGACCACTGACTGTGCATAATTGATTGGGATACTCTCCTTAGAGAAGAAATGGTTAAATGATTGATTGTCAAGCATCTTTGCCACTGTCTCTTAAAGCATCTCTATTGGGTTACATACCCAAATCAGAGAGTGAAAACCACAGTAAACCTGATCCTTACTCTAAGTTGGTATCAAAAGAATAGTTAAATGGGTATCACAATAATAGAAATGTATTATCTTCAGATGTAAAAAATACAACAATTTTACCTGTTTCATATTCCTGTCCCAGACTTTGATGGTTTTATCTTTAGATGCAGTGAAGATGTAACCTTGACCTGTAGCCACACAGGTAATCTCTAAAGCATGCACCTACAAAAGTGAATATAATTTATTAATAAAAAAATTGAATTCTCTATAGAAAATTTACTGTTTTCCTTTATTGTTTGTAGAGCTAACAAAACAAAAATCCAGAAACAACAAATGCATATGGTATCCCAATAATTTACTTAAGTATATCATAACTATTTCACAACTGGTAGGAAGATTCAAACACATAACTATTGTCCTTTTGTATTAATAGGGCATGCCTCATTCTGGTTAATTTATGAAATACACTTTAGTAAATACCAAAGGGGAGCGGTGGCCTAGTGGTTAAGGTGTCTGCCCTAATTGGGACATAACCATGTTACTTCATAAGCCACCAGTACTTACATATGATACCAGTACTGGTTGGTTCCAGGAAGCAGACTTGAATGCGATCAATATTAGTTGCAAGAACTTAGCAATCAAGCTTAAATAAATATGTTTAAAGCAATAAATACCAGGAAAGAGACTGAACATCAATGACCTTGATATTTCACCATAACATTATTTCAAACATACATGTATACTATACTAAAGTAATGTGAATCACTGCATTAGATTCTACCCATTTGACCAGTGCAGATTCAAACATATACTAGTAATGTTAACATTTTCCCTGCTGACCAAAACAGATTCTATCCATGTGACCAGTGCAGACCAAGATCAGCCATCTCATCCCTGCCATCTGATCACTGCCTGTACTGATCAATATTTTAATCACTAAATATTTTTAAATTTTCCCTAAAAATGATGAATGCTTTTTGTCCAGATTCAAAGATGGACTATTCCATTTAAGATATTTAACATGCTCAGGGTTAAAACTTACCTTCACACAGTATTGGGGTTCTGTGGGAGAGCTGGTACAGTTAACCTGTCCCCTTGTATCTACGATAATCTGTGACCCTCCAACAGATGTAACATCAGTTATCCACTTGCCCCCAAGTTTGTGAGCAGGTATGTTTTTTGGTATAGAGTTTTCATCATCTTTAACACTGACAGTTCTTATGTCTCTGAAATCAGCAATCCTGCCATTCTTTTCCTTCTAGAAAACAAAAAATATAACAATTATTGGTATCCCTCTGAGAAAAAGAAAACATAACAGTAACTGATATTTTTTTGAGAAAATGAAAATATAACAATAATTGATATCCCTCTGAGAAAATGAAAATTTAATGATGCATGTAAATAGAAACCCTCTGAACATTCAAAGTTGCAACAACTTAAAGTTGTCTATCCTGTAAATCATATAATATACCCTTGAAAGTTTACGGAATAGTAAAGTTTTAATAGTAAATAAATGACAGACAAATAATAAGCAGCTTTGAGGATAGAATGTTAAAATAAGTAATTTAATGATAAACTATGTATCAATCTAAGTCATTGAAAATTATTTTCAAAATTTATTTTTCTTTTAATGGTTGGTCAGTTAGTAACAAAGGCTGCCAGTATAACTGCTTGATTGATGTTTGATGAAGTATTTGATTAAACAGTTACACATTGCCATGACAATCTATTTATAGACATATGACGTCCTCATGATATAATTTCTCGCATCCAAATTCCAAACAGTGATTTTATTAAGCGATAATATCACTGTTAGTTTATACAAATTTATTTTAGTTTGAATGTAAAGGAAGCTATAAGCTTACTGAAACACTCTGGAATCCGTTCCTGGAATCAACCAGTACTAAGCAATGAGTTTCTTGGGCTCAAGGAAACAACTGCTTGCCCCTGAGCCAGTTGGTCAGCAATCCTTAGATTACTAGTCCAAAGCGTTAACCACCCCACCACGCTTAATATTTTTGTAAATATATTAACAAGACTTACCAAAGACACATAAAGAACACTGCCACTCATTGTCATGACTGTGATCCTGTTATGCTGCTCCCATTTCACCTTTAGTAACCATGATGACTGGCTGTTAATAAAAATATAATCATACTTTGATTCACAGTATGGTTATCATACAGTATTAAATTGTTAAGTCTTGAAAAAAATAATGTAGAAATACAAATATTGGAATCTTGTTAACTAATACTACATACAGTTGCAAATATAAAGCATGGCAAGTTATTTATGAAAATATAGTAAAAATAGTTCATAAGTATTTGACTAGATAGCGGCATGTGATAATCTTTTCTTGCGTATCAAACAGGATTATATACATGTACTGTTTACACCAGTGCTACAAAAACCTGTCTTACATCCACCCACGTTCTTTTGACATTGAAAATGAATAACTCACTCAAAATCAATTATTTTGACATTCAAATTGATTAACTCACTCAAAATCAGTTATTTTGACATTCAAAATGAATAACTCACTCAAAATCAGTTATTTTGACATTCAAAATTAATACCGTATAAGTGTTTTTTTCTGCGGTGACTTTATTTCTGTGTTTTCTGCGGTCAGTTTCAGCACCAAAGAAATAAAAACCGCAGAACATTTCTTTTACCTGCTACGATATGTATCCTACATTGTAACCTGTTTCGTCTAAAGTAATAACGACTAACGGATTATAACGGTTAGCCGGTTTTCGAGTTGTATAAAATTGCTGTAGCCTAAGTATGTAATCTGTGTTTGTAAGGATGTACCTATTGTTAATTATGCTAATTAAAGAATAAAGATATTTCAAACCATTCCAACCCTTATACTGCTAAATAATCGTTATATACTTTAATTGTCATCTGATTTACGGTATACTTCTATCAATTTTATTAAATTAAAGATACTAACGGGGTATATTTTTCACACTTCATTTCACGCTGATCAAAGATGTATACCTTTCTATTGTTGCGCATTATATTTGTTTGCAAGCAAACAAAAAAATTGTTTATAATTACTATACAGTTTTTGCGGTGACAACGATAAACAAATGCGAACGTGTACATGCAAATATAATAGATAGGTGTCTTTGATAGACGAGTCGCAGAATTTAAATCACGTTTTGTCCAAAGAATGTGCCGCAGAAATAAAGTCCGCAGAAATAAAAACATGCCAAAATTCAGAAAAAACGCAGAATTTTGAGCCTGCAGGAAAAAACACTTATACGGTAACTTACTCAAAATCAGTTATTTTGACATTCAAATCGAACAACTCACTCATAATCAGTTTTGACATTCAAAATGAATAACTCACTCAGAATCAGTTATTTTGACATTCAAAATTAATAACTCACTCAGAATCATTTATTTTGACATTCAAAATGAATAACTCACTCATAATCTGTCTGTTTGGCCGCAATTAGTTTTGAATCCCATAATTTGATCACTCCTGACCATTCTGTTGAGCAGATCAACTTATCTGCTCCATAATTCCATGTGTCCAGACTGAGAACTGGTGACTCGGTCTTCAATGTGTTCCTTTTACTTGCACTGAAATGTCACAATAAACCAATCTTAAATTTTTTTTTATATGGAAAATTGAGTAAAATGTCACATCAATAATAATGTAAGGTCACATGACATTTTCTCTGTCAATTACAGCCTCAGCTATTCCTCTACACCTTTATTTCAGTCACAAACAACACCTAGTTAGAATTACTGACCTTCTGAAAGGTAATTAAAAAAGTACCAAACACCCTCCTGACAGATTTAACACTAAGACATAAACCAAAAAAACAAATGCCAATCAAATATCTTTTTCAAGTTTTTGTCTTTACACTTAAACTGCTGAATTAATTAAATGGACTTGTCCAAATTCCATTTTTGAAACTGTCCATTATTAATTTTTATGGGATATCAAAATAAAAACGGAAGTCAGTCAGCCAACAGTACATTTGTATAATGCTTAGTCAGATACTGTTAGCCATGACTTATCACTTTTGATACCCAGCTGGTTTAAGACTTGAAAGATTAAACATTACATACAGGTCTTCTTTTTTCTTCCATAGCAGGGGCTGTCTAAGGGCGGCTACCTCAAAGAAAAAAGAAAAATTCCTTAAAATTATTCAATTCCCCGCCCCCCCCCCCCCCTGAAAATTTAATTAACATCAAGTTTTGTAAATATAAAAAAAAAATTAAGGATTAAGGGCAGGGCTGCTTTCCAACCCCTGAAAAAATCCCTTGTGTACCTCACTATAGATCCATTAACTACATTCAGCTGCCATGTTATAATACATTCATCATCTGATCCTGTCACAAATGTTGTATCACTTGACCAGCTTCCACACGTTACTGCCTTCGTATGTGCCTATAACATGTATAAAATATTAGATATCTACATAACTATGTCAAAAAAATTATCAACATATCGCCACCTTAGTGCAGTAATTGATTGACTCACTTATATAATTTAATAGGAGTTAACCTGTTACTGCACTAAGGTAACACTATATCAAATCAAAATTTTTCAGAAATTTATCAGTATCTTTCAGAAAGATATGAACATATGTCTTTGCAATGAATGAATAATTCAATCAATCAATCAATCAATCAATCATATGCATCAGAATTGTAATCAAGATCCAACAAAATCTTATTTGGTCTGCTATACAATTATTTTAATTATGTTATTTGCACATTACATTTTTGCACACACAGACAATCCAAGTGAATTCACAGTACTTTCATTTTTCCCAGTTATTGTCATAATGAAAATAACAAAGAGAAAAGTCTTACCTTTAATGTGGCCACACATATGTATTTGTGTTGACCATTTGTAAATGTTGATGACCACAATTTAATCATACCATCTCTGAAACAGAACATAATAGATGTTTTAATATTTCAATATAGCACATGTGTCTGTGATTATGAATATGTCACACACAAAAATAGCCAGAAGATTAAATATTTCAAGCTCAAAACAAACAAATATTGTTTGTTAAAAGATACAAAAGATGTTTAATAAAATATTTCCACTCATTTATATAGCTTTTATAAAATCGTAATACTTTTTTTTTGCACTTTTATTATCTTCATTTTGAAGAGTCAATTTTAACAACCATTCATCTTTTTCACTATTGAAGAATCATTCAGCACATAAGTCTCTTATATATGAATTAACAGAAAATATGAACTCACCTGCTTCCAGACAATATAACTGGTTTCCCTTGGCTATTGTTGCTGCATACAAAAGTCACAGGAGCATCGTGTTCACCAATCAGAGTTTGCGGTTCCTTGTCACATGACCACAATTTGATGCTCTTGTCCAATGAGGAGGTACACAAACGACCTTGGTTGTCAGAAGCAACAGACAACACCTTGTCTGAATGACCAGTCAGACACGCCAGCTCATTTGCCTATTCAGAACAGAACAACAATAATTATTTAGGCGCTTACATGATAAAATGGGAAATTAATGGAAAATTTGTATCAAATGAACATTCCTTATTAACTCGTTTAAATAATAAGTAGTGGCCGCATTGCCAAATATTTAATGTGTCGAGCTCAAAAGATTGCTGGTCCGTTAATTCAAGCCCCATCAGGGGCAAGAAATTAGTTTAATGAGCAAGAAACTTTTCAATCGTTGCTAGCATTGGTTACTTCATTTGTTAACTTATTTAAAGGATAGGTAGTGGTGGTGTGGCCAAAATGTTAATGTGTTGGACTAGAACCCTCTGAATTGCTGGTTGCCTTAGTTCAAATCCTGTCAGGAGCAAGTAATATTAGTTAATTGAGTAAGAAACTGTTCACTCATTGCATAATACTGGTTGTTCTAGGACCATATGTTAGAGTGTTTCTATAACCTTTATATGGCTTTATGAAGGGGAAAAAAAAAGATCAATTTGTTATAGAACAGTTGTTTCTCCGGCCAATATTTTGCAGCTTAATAATTTACGTTCTGGCAGGGAAAGATCACCACTATTCACTGTGTCTGCTTTTATTAGTTTCTTCCTTCATAACAAAACCTAAAAAGGGAACCAGGGAATAAGGATACAGATACAAGTCAGGTTTCAAATACCTTAAGTGGGTACCAGAGCCTAGCAGTTCCGTCATCCCCACATGTCGCAACCATAACATTCTCCAGTTTAGGTTGTAACATCTTCTCTTGTGGTTCATCATCCATACCCCAACTTCCATCATCACCTGAAAGAATGGTTTTTTTAATAAATCAAACAAGCAAATTTAAATTTTCTATATACATAAAGAAAGAAAAATGTTAAATACCTAGCTCATTCGTATATTAAGACTTACATGGAACAGAAAAAAGTCTCTGCTTAGAATGCCACAAAGTATGCTTAGTCCTGGTATTCAAAATAGACAAAGAATAAGTAAGTTTAAAAATAAGAATAACTATGTAGCTATGTTGTATTGTAGCATACAAATTGGTTTGTTATTCATAAACTCAACATTTACACCATTTTTTGTATGTATGGTTGGTTGGTTTTTAAGTACACTTTAACACATTTTTGGTCATATCTCAGCAGCAAGTCCACCTTAAACCAGCTGTCCTTGATAACTAACCAGTATTTACCAATTTCTCCACAAGTGAATGACTACTAATCTGAATTAGCAGTGAGAGAGAAATGATCATTAGACTCCGTGTCCCAGATCAATTGTCCCTAAAGAAATTTTGCCCTGCCTGAGGTTCGAACCAATGAACCCTGGATTACAAATCAGATGCTTTCCCTTTAATGACCTAGGCAGCAATTATCTCTTCTATAATTAGAGAAACTTATTACAGTAATTTTTTTGTACCTTGTTGATTTCTGTCAACAAGTCTAACTGATATGTCACATCCATTTGCTCGTTGTGTATGGCCGTACAGTGTGGTGATCTCCACACCTTTATGTGACCACATTTTCACCGACCCATCCGCACATGTGGAAACCACACAACCATACTGAAAGAAAAGTCCTAAAATTGTAACAGTGTTAACAAATGAAATACTGTATATCAAACTGGTAAAAAGGAAGGTACCAATTTTACTTGTACAATGTATTTATACACCTAAATTTTATACTTATATATATATTTTAAATTGATTGCTGTTCTTTACTGGCTCACAGTGTAAGGTTTTCTACAGACATTGAACAGGAGAGGTTTTATGATGAAGAAAATATTGGTATGTCTTTAACCATTTCATCCTTCAGAAATGAAAAAACAAGGGCAACATTGTCGCAGTATACGCCTGTCACAGAAGCTTTTGACAGAGATGTGGGCATTATAGATATGTATATAGGAGATATGCTCTAGGCAGTATCTGGAAAATATCTGGATATTTTATCATCTCTAGTGATTCTGACCTTGCAAATATTAAGGTTAATTACATGTGTCACACTTTTAGTTAAGATAGTTATCATTTGTGATACAATCCATCAATAAAATTAATGATGACTAAATAGTCCCCATTCACAAACTTTGACCTCTCTATATGACCTTGTCGTTGATAGTAGGGACCTGGATTATATGTGCAATAAGCCTCACAATGGTGAACATTTGTGCCAAGTTTCATTAAAATCCCCTTATGAATGTAGAAGTTTGGCTCAGAACAAGCATTTTTCAATGACCTCTAATTGTGACCTTAACCTTTAACCTAGAGACCTGGTTCATGCACTTGACACTGCTTCTCATAGTGGTGAACATTCCTAGGAAGCTTCATTAGAATCCCACCATGCCTGGAGGAGACATGTTATGGACAAAATTTCTATGTATTATCATCTTTAGTGACCTTGACCTTGTATAAATTAACCTTAATTACATGTTTCACACCAGTATTTAGGATAATGACCATTAGTGTTTAAATCCCTCAAAAATTGATTACTAAATGGTCCCAATACACATTTTCATATTTTTATCTGAACTTTGACCCCTATGTGTGACCTTGACCTTAACTGAGAAATTAAACATGTGACACTCTGCCTCACAATAGTAAACATTTGTGCCAAGTTATATTCAAATACCTCCATGCATGTAGAAGTTTTGCTCCGGACAACCGTTTTTCAATGACCTACAAGTGTGACCTTGACCTTTAACCTAGAGACCTGGGTCCGAGGTTATAAATATATTTAATGAGCACAAACTCAGATCTCAGGTATTTGATTGGTCTGAAACCAGCACAGAATGATTTTTGACCAATGAAAATCCTGAGATTCGAGACAGAACTTAGATAAAAGTTTTATAACCTCGAAGCCAGGTTCATGCGTGCAACATGGCTTTTCATAGTGGTTAACATTTCTATGAAGTTTCATTAAAATTCCTCTGTGCATGTAAGAGATATGCTCTGAACAAAAATTGGACGTCGCCCGCCTACCAGACCACCCGCCAAGGGGGAAACTAGAATACGACCTGTTTTTCAAACGAGCATATAAACATGACAGAGAAGTTAGCAGGTTTTTTGGACAAATTTGTTTCCGTCAGCAGAAGGAGAGTTCAAACATTTATCAAGTGTTACCATTAGACTGATACCATAGTGAGTAAAAAAGCCCCGTAATTACTTGTACACTTTAAGTACACAATATAACACTTACACTGTATCCTATATGATTTATAGAGGCCATATGTCCTTTCATACTGTATTTCACTTTGCACATATTATCTCCAGTACCTTCTTTTGTTGTCTCACCAGATGTGTTGCCAATCTTAGATACATCCCAAACTGTCAACAAGAAAACACTTACATTTATAGTAGATGGCCTTCTTGAACTGCTTTATTTGATTTTAGACTAACTGTTTATGGTAGTCGGAAACAATGTATAGATTTAGTTAATGCTGCAACAGCCCAATAAACAAATTGTTAAAAACTGAAGATTAGCCACACCTACTCATGTTAAATATTAAAGCTTTGAATATGTACCCTATCTAAAAAAAATCAGAATTGAAAACTGGTAAAACAAATGCAAAAATGTACAAAATAGCCAAGAGGAAAACACCTTTTGGGAACATAAAGCTGTGAAAAAAGAAATTTTAGTTATAGTGGATAACAGACTAAATACTGTAAACAAATTTGTAATATGCATAGAGGAAGGTAAGGAAAAGTTTTGGCACTCCAAAATGAGCTATAAAATTTGAAACCTATATCAACATGTATTGCAGCTTCATTATAGCTATCTTGGTTAAGGAAAATACATGGGTTTCTCACAGAATGGAACTAGGATACTGGATAGTCAGATAGTAGATTACACACTCACAAAAAATTAATATCCTATACTCAAATTGAACAGATAATTGATTAAAGGTTAAGGGGCAAGTAATTTCGTCACTGGCCATGAATCCCAGACCGTCTATAAGAATAGGTTAGCTTTCTACAAAAGTTTTTTTACCTTTCAGATTAAAATCATTAGAAGCTGTGATAATGAAATCTGCTGTGTTAGACCAGCTACAGTCTGTCACCCAGTCATCGTGGGCATTGTGAATTATGTGTAACGGCTTAGAATCTTCTCCATCAAAACCACATTGAACGATATCCCAAACTCTTACACTCTGTAATGATGAAGAATATCATAAATATTTTTCGTTTGATGTAACATTCAACAACATTTCTCCTTATTTATCAATTTTTTAGCTTTTATCATTTCAAAGGGTGAAATGTGTTGCCTGGCCAGGACTTGAAACTAGAGATCCCAAGAGCACCATTCCTCAGCCCAACTGACTGAGCTACCCTGTCACAAACACATTAGTGATCAGTTCTAAACAGAAACAAACTGTACATAATTCAGAGGTGAAAGTGATGAAGTCATTTATCCCAGTTATTTTTAGTTTTTGTAACGAATGTATTTTATTTGAATTTTGAACTATTTTAGCTTTTATGGAATGAATGATGAAAGCCTTAATGAACATGTAGAAGTAACCCAGTAATCTTGGGTATTAAGACTAAATAACACCATATTTATTGACTATAAAAAAAGATTCCCTAAAAGACTGAGAATAAATTTCACCTGAGAGATACTCAGTTAATTATGTTTGGTGCACCTCATAAGCTGGTATTGGAAAAAAATTCATCGAAAAACCAAAATATATGTATGTGCATGATCTCATCGATAAAATTATCACAATAATTTACCATATCGCGGCTTCCTGTTACGATTCTGGTTTCACTGTTATTGAAGGAGCAACTTGTCACAGCACCTGTATGAGTTCCCATTACACAAACTTTGTTTGGTGGCACATTTAGAACAGTCCTAAAATACAATTATAAAATTCCTTTAAACATGCTCTCATCTATTTTTTTCATTAAATTTTCTGCATATTCAAACTTACTTTGTATGAAGATCAAATAACTTGAGGAAAAACAACATTGAGCAACAAAAACAAAAACATCAGCTCTTAGCTTTCTCGAATGAATACAAGATATTTCTTCTGATTTGGTTTTCAGCCAGGATGACACTGTAAACACATCATATGACAACTTCCTAGCTTTCCTGGAAGTTTAAAATTGTTCCTATGTACATTATTTTAGACAGAGGTAGGCATCCAAGTAGAACCACTGATCTTCCATAAGCTAGTTTGATAGTCCCATCCACTCAATATGAAAGAATCCGAAGTCATAAGTAGGTCACGAACATAAAGCAGTGAAATACAAGTGATTTTAAGTAAAACGACCTTCACCACAACTAAATTCAATCAAAGTGCTTAATGCACTGGTAGTATTCACTTGTGAGATATCTATACAGCTTGCTTTAAACGTTTTAACTCTATCACACTGCATAAACGTTAATTGTGATATATTGACTTTCCTCAGTCAATAAATGAAGACCCACACAGTTTCAAATATAATATGTGTCATATGTGTGTGTGTGTTCTTGCATGCCAAAGAACTACTTTCTTTTGCAGTGTAATCAAAAAAGAATGCTATCAGTTCATTAACTTAAACAATATCTGAGTTCAACATGAATGCAAAAATGTAGGATAAATAAAACTGTAAAAAGTTTGTAAAATTTCTACTGGTATATACTAAGGCTAAACATTTACATAATCACTGACCTCTCATTTGAGTTGTACTTGAGAGATTCATACACAGTACATGTACAATCAGCTGATGTTACAGCAAAGTAGTTCTGACAAACAGCTACACTGAGAACCGGCTGTGTTAGAGTGGTTACAACCAGGGATTTCCTCAAGTTTACTTTCAGTATCTACATAAAAATAGAAAATTTGATTATAAACAAAGTCTGAACTGTGTATTTTAACTAAATAACCCTGACCTTTCTTTATTTATGTAATAGACTGGCACATTATGCCTCAGAAAGGCTTTTTCATTTTTCAAAAGCTTTTTAATTTGTCTGTCCTTTTTTTTTTCCCAAAAAGTTACTTATCAGCCAATTATCTGAACCATTTTTTTGCTTCCCTTATTTTTTTTGCAATTAGCAACATTATTGTGATCAAGTATTTTGTATGGAAGTCAAAATACTATTTGTTTACATTTTGCTTCTTTTATAGCAAATAATTACACATTCAGAGATACTTTCTTCAAGTGATCAGCATTTAGAATTCTCTAAAACCATTATATAAGCATTATAAAAGTCATGTTGAGCTTTTTTTAAAAATGAAAAAAAATTTCTAAGGTACAATGTGTCTTTAAATACAGAACTGTTGATTGTTATATATAGGGATTTCAAAACCGAGTAATCCACAATTAATAGCCTGGATAGACTGCACATGAATTCAGTAGGGCATGCATGTAACAGGTATTCTAAATGAACAGTCCATATCAAAATTAATCAATTATTTGTAACAAAAAAATATGACAAATTAATTGTATTTTTGGAGCTTTCATTTTTTTCCTCAAAATTTCACACACAAAAGTAATATTCAAAAGATTTAAATTTTCACAAAAACTTAGTAACATGTATTTTTATTGTACAGTTCACATCAAAATTGATCAACTATTAGTTAAAAAAAAAATGACAAATTTATTTAAGTTTTCTCAAAATTTCACACAAAAAAAATATTCATCATTACTTACCTTTGCTGAGCAATCATCTGAACCAGACAGTAAGAAAGCAGATGACAAAAACTTCAGACATCTCACTGATGCTGAATGCACCTGACTTGAATATAACTCTGTTCCTACAATTATAAAAAGTACACAATTTTTTCTATAAAAATACTGAAAATATCTTTATTTTTGTTATTTCAAAATAAGTATACTGTAGTAGTCATGTTAGTTTTATTTTTGTGCGGACTATGTCAGAAAAGAAAGAGAAATAAGATGTATTCGTAAGATACAATGCCAGAATTTTGAAAATTGAAAGTCATTGTCATTTTGGGGTCAAGGTCATATTTCAATTGTCTCAATATCTATCAGTAGATTGTGCCAAAGTATGATGGTTCTAATTTGTTTTATCTGATTTTAATGCTAGTTTCAACACATTGTTGGTCATATCATGGCTGTCAGTCCACCTAACCAGTTTTCCTGGATAACAAACCAGTAAAATCCAATTTCTTTGCAAGTAAGCAAATAATATTAAATAATCAAACATAATATCTGAATCTGCCATAAATAGCAAATGACCGTTAGATTCAACCTCTAACACCAATTGTCACCAATACAAATTTCACCTTGCTCAAGGATCGAACTTAAGATCCCAGGATTACAAATCTAATGCACAGCCTATTGAGCTAAGCGGGCAGACTTCAGAAGCTTCAAGCTTACAGAGTCTTATGGCTAAAATTGAAATTGTTGTCATAGTCAGACTAAGATTTTATGGAAAGCTTAGAAATCTGTAAGATATTCTCACGGAAAAAGCTAATATACTCGGTGAGCATCTCACTGTTATAATGCACAGACAATATTAAACAAATGCCTTTTAGTATTTCTTATTAATGTTTTCACTACTTACCAGACAGGACATCATGTACTTTGATAAAGCCGGAATGGTATCCAATAGCAACCAGGTCTTGTTGTGGAGATATTGCTATGGAAACAGCTGGGCCTAATTCCTCTTTACCAATAGTTGAAATTGGTTTACCAAGATGTCCTGACCACACCTTTAAATAAAGTTAAGTTACATCATTGGCAGACGTAAATATTTTGGATGATACTGCTGTTTATATGGTGTATGTAATGTAATGTAATATACAGTAAATGTACTTTGTGAAATGACAACTTGTGTTAGATCATATATACAGAGGAGCTTTTTTTGTTTTTGTTGGGTTTGATGTCACACCAAGGCTGTTTAAGATCATATTGCCTCTTTCTTTGACGCTTCACTTGGTGGAGCAAGATCTCAGGTGCCCTTTCATGTATCATTTCAGACACAAACAGGCACCTCAGTAGAACCACCTGCCTTCCTGAAGTAAGCTGGATAGCATCCTCACATGAAACAATCCAAAATTCCAGACAGGATTCAAACCACAGTGGTGAGGAGCTAGTGATTTGAAGTCAACAACTTTAACCACTTGACTATAAAATCATACATTACATAAAAGCCCCCAGAGGAGCCCTTTCCTTTACACATGTTACATGAAGTTTTAAAATTAATTACTGAATAAAATACAACTGTAGGAAACAGCGGGTTTTAAGAAATTTATTCTTACCTTGACTTTATGATCATCACTAACGGTGATAAGTTCTTTACCAGTTGGTGAGAATGTCAACTTATTGATTGGTAAAGCATGGCCCTCTATGTTACCAACCTACAATAAGCAATAACAATACATTATTTTTTAAAATTTCTGTATGTTTTTAATAGGGATGGCAACGAGTAACCGGTTAACCGAGTACTCGATCGAACGTCCGAATATCGGTTAACAAAACTGATATTCGATTACTCGGAAAAAATGTATAATTTCTATTTTATTTGCTATTTAGACAGTTTGGTGTATCCAATAAGTTCAGAAATTCGGAGATGTGCATATACCTTCATAAATACCTGTTAAATGCAATCACAACTTCCTTGCAGAGGTGCGAAAATGATACCATAAATTTAATGAGGCGATCAACAGTTTGACACGCGCACATGTGTCGCTTACGTCATCCGGCCTCTTATGATATTTAGTAACCTTTTATTGTGTAACACAGCGCAGTTTGTTCCCGAATCATGTTTTAAGGTAACATTTTTGAAATAACAAAGGGCCGTATTGCTATTATGATATAATAATAAAAGTAGTATTTAGACCCGGTTAAATTTTTGTTGCCGCCGATCAGTCTATTTTATTACAATAAGAAAAAGATGTTTAACATGTTTTAAACTTGATATTGCATTATTCAAAATGTTCTCAAATAAAATGTCGTTGATTTTATTTTGATTAATTTGTCTCCTTTGCAGTCCTATCTATAGTTATGAATTCTATGAATTTAAATAGAAAACGAAAGTAGCATGCGGACGGTGTTGATATTGTGTGATAAACTTTGAAGATCATTGGAAATCGTCCGAGTAACCGAGTACTCGAATGGAAAAATGACCGAGTACTCGAGTATTGATTTTGGTATTCGTTGCCATCCCTAGTTTTTAATGTTTTAATAATTTTACATAATCATTGTGGTAAAACATGGGCTTACTTTAGTGTCAGTGACCATGACCATGACCCACTCAACCTAAAACTTCACCTATAAGTAGAGGTATAGTAGATTTCCGTGGATATAAAACAGTGCTAAAGGAAAGAAGAATGGATCTACAGACAAGGACAGTTGTTACAAGAAAGGAAGGGCAAAACTGGCTTCTATATGCCTTACTGAAATATCGTATTCATTACATAAACCATGATTGAGATTCCAGTCAATTTGGTAAATTTTCCTCGACATTTTGAATTTATTTAAATCTAGTTCATTTTAACTATAACATCAAATTCAAATATCTAAAAATGAGGAATGATTTCATACAAGCCTCTAGAATTACAATATGCAAATCTGTTCAAAGATATTGATTGATAGTTTCGATAGTTGCCTTGGAAGATTTTCAGTAAAATCAAATTAAAAAAAAGAAGAATCAGCCAGTACCTGAGAGCCTGTATCTGCTGCCCACAGTTTTACATCTCCATCTAGAGCAGCAGAGGCAATGTGACGACCAGACGGTGAGTATGCAACATCTCTCACTGATGACATGTGACCACGTAAAACCTGCAAATATACATTTCTTCATCATACAAAATTTACTTTTTTTTGCTCTTTTTTTTGCTCTCTTTTTTGCGTTTGCGAGTCACACCAACACAGTAAAGGATATATGGCAATTTTTCCCTTTTATTAGCAAGAGAATCTCAGGTGATAATATGTGCATTATTCCAGGCATCAGCAAACAAGTGAGCAAAACCACAGACCTTCTTATATGCTAACTATATAGCCTCCTCACATGAGGGGATCTAAAGTTCTATGCAGGATTTGAACACTCTTGTAAAAAAGAACCACCTGTACATGCATTCTTGTTTAAGGAAAACTGTTTATGAAGTATGACAAAGAATTTTCTATCAATTTAAAAAGAATACAGAAGTAACAGGAGGCAATTACTTACAGCTTTCTTTGTTTTGTGGAAAATATCCCAGATTTTTATGGTACTATCCCACTGTCCTGACACAATCTTCTGTCCTTCTGGATGGAAACTCACACAATTCACTGGACTATAAACAGAAAATAAAGATCTATTACCTCTCTCACAACAAGTTTGTGTAAAGGTATGTAAGGTATTTTGCGTTAACTATTAATTTTTAAAGAAAACTATATTAAAGATTAGTTTAAATCTGCTCACCTCCAGATGATAAAAGAAAGTCTATCCTCATATTAATATTATAAATTCTCTCTCCAAAAGCAAACAATTGTTGAAAGAAATCAAATGTCGCTTTAAATTTTCATATTTTGACATTTTCCTTTTGAAAACAGACTGCTTTTCCGCCATTAGAATATACCTTCTTTTATTATAATATGGAATTATTTTATCTGGGTTATTTCTAGTATATATAATTATCATATGTTGTGATATGAAAGGTACATTCAAACTTTTTAGTTAAGTCAGGGATAAAAAAAAAACTTAATTTTCCTGCAATTGTCACATAAGGTATATTGTCCTTTTCTTTTATTCCTTTAAAACTCATTCAACATGACTTACCATCCCACTCTGAATTCACAGATCATACTGCCTCTCTTCATGTCCCAAACTTTGATCGTACAATCCCAGGATGCCGTAGCTACCACTGTACCGGATTTGTCTGACGAGCACGAGTTCACTCGCCTCTGGTGACCCTTGAGGGAAAACAACCTGAAAGAAGGGAAAATATGTTGTAGATAACTTCCAACATATATTCAAGCTAGGGCGATTCTGATAAAAGTTTGAGGCTTACATAAATGACTCCTGGGCAATTCCAGTACTGGTACAGTCATTATACTACATGTATGTACATGTACATGTAGTTTTTTTTGTTTTTTTTTGTTTATTTTTTTATACATATATTTCACAATTAAAAGCTTTACTCTCCTGAAACAAAATAAAGAAGCATCCAAAGCAACACTGACCTATGACCTTCATTGACATCCCACACGCTGACCGTGGCATCACAGGATGCACTACATAATTTATTACTGCCAACAAAACACACATCTGTTATTTTGTCTGCATGTCCTCGATAACTTCTTATCTCCTGCAACAAAAATAGGAATTGAGAAATTTCTAATTCCAAAATTTAACCTCTGAATGAATTACAGTTTGTTTGTTAGCTTTTCTGAAGGGGGGGGAGGTGATTTAAGTCACATGTACACTTTACAGGTCATAAACTGACTAAGATTCGAGCAATACTGGTTCCAGGAAGACCTCAGGTTCTACTCCATGTAATTGTTATGATTCCAACTTGCACATAAGTTATTCTATCTATCTTCTGTTAGCTAACTTTTTGAATTTTCCTCACAAGAAACAGTCAAGTTAAAGCTTCCAAAATAAACTTTTGATAAAAATAAATTAAAACTTGACGAAATTTTTCAAAACTGTTTTTGATCCTAATCTACTAAAACTAAAATTACAAATAAATATTTAAAATGTGACTTTAAAAACTAAACTTCAGTGCAATGGTGCTTTACACAGAGATGGTTAAAGCACTATTTGTTTCTACTACAAATGGGGGTAAATTCTGTATCTGTTTATATAATAACCTAAAATCAACATCATAACAGTCTTTTGGAGTGACTGCATCCAAGGTTGTAAAGAATTTTTTAATCTTAACGCAGATGCTCAAAGTATTCTGGATTGGTCGAAATTGGGAAAAACCCAAAACCTAAAACCTGTTAAAAAAAGGCTTAAATTTTTTTTATCCCATTTTTTAAGACTGTAATCACAAAACATGTTTAACCTTTCCTGTATTCAGATCATACAGATGTACGAGACAATCCAATCCTCCACAAGCGAAGTACCTATTATCCTGAGATACACTCACACAGGTCATTGGCTAAAATGAAAATAATTATTTTAATCTAAAGAAATTTTTTCATCATAGTAAGTTATTTCATAGTCAATTTTAAGTAACACTGTCACTTTTTCATTTGGTGAGTTTTCAGCATAACTAGTGCAAGAATTTCTCTAGTAGCACTTTTTTATTTTTCATACCAATGGGCACCTGATTTTATCTATCACAGAAACATAAATAGAGAAATATCTACTGAGTAAGGCTTAATAACTTTCATAAAAAATATTTCTTCTAATCATTACAAAATTACCTCGGGTAAATTTGATATAGTGAGGTAGCATGGATCAATGTTGACTGGTTTACTGTTCCACTCTATCAGTGACCTCTGACTTCTAGGAATATCAGCAGAAGACAGCACAGTCTGTATGTCCTTGGCTGGTGCCGAGGTTGAATTCTCATTGTAAGCTTGTTGCCATGTCAACGCTGGATGACTGAAATATTTTAAGTAAGAGAACTATTGTACATCTGGTAATAACTTGGAATATGTAAAAACATGTATAACATATATACACAATTTTATCTATAGGTATTCAGACTGGAGTGGAAAATGAAAAAATTTGTAAAAAAGTTTTACACGTTAACCATTTTCACCCACTTGTCCAACTTTCAATATTGTGTTGTCCATTATAATGACTAATAAGATCAAAATAAAATATTTAAATTCATCTTAGTCTAGTTAGGCAAGATAAATACTGTAACCAAAATTTTTTCAAACACTGCTGTAAGAATCGTTTATTACCGATTCTAATTAAAATATATAATATATATCTTACGTTAAGCGTTGTTTGGCGCCAACTTATTTAACGTTACGCGCTGAATAGTTAAGCGCGTCATTTTGACGTAATTGTTTGTTATGAATTTAAAAGGTAACTTCCGTTATATGTAGCGGCGTTAAACGTTAAAGCTGAAACTGTATTTTAAAGGTTTCGATGTGAAAGACATTATAGTCGGTATGATAGCTGCTTAAATTATTTTGATTTATTTATTTGTTAACGGATAAAAAGAATTTTCTAATGAAGTATTTATTAATTTTAATCAATTGTTACGATTATTTATTTTATGGATTTTAACTGTACTTCTGTTTATTAAGATTCTTCGTCATAGGAAATAGTTATTTAATTATTCTATTCTATTATTTATTTGTTAAGTTTATATCAGAAATGAATGTATTAGTTAATTACTTTATCATTTGTTTCAGAGAATCGCTTTGTTTTATGCTGATGTATGAAAATAAAAGTTATATAGAAGCGCATACTCGAAAAGTCTAGTTGTTATCCGAAATCCTTTACAACTGCATATAAAAGTTAGAAGAATTTTATGTATGTTTGTTTGTTTTAAAGCATTCATGAACAGTTTGGTGGTTTTTTTTCATCGATTAAGCACTGAAAAACATGATTATCATAAGAGGTAAATTTAGATATAAGGACTCTAGTTTAAATAATTAAGATATTGTGGTCAAGGGATTTATACAGTCATTGATCTACTGATTTATGTGAAGCATGAAAAGAAACAACAGTAACATTGTAGGAGAGTGAGTATTTACTCTTAGCCTGCAGTCGGCAACAGATTCTATCCCTGCCACCAGTACAGACCAAGATTAATTGGCCAAAATGTGTCGTCTTCACTGTTTTCTATTCAGATAGTATATAATTTTTCCCTAAAAATGATAAATGGTTTTGTCCAGATTGAAAGAAAGACAAGTCCATTTAAGATATTTAGCAAAGTTAGAGTAAAAAAAACCATCATTTACCTTGAGAGTATATGTAGACTTCTAGAGACAAATGATTTATATTCCTTCACTGTAGATTTATCAAAGAACTTCATCTGCTCACGCTCCTGTGTCTTGTTACTTACGTCTGCAGAAAAAAAGATGCATGTTCTTCATTACAAGATGCCAAACATGAAAAAAACTAAGAAAACAAACAGTATTCAATTGCAAAAAAAAACAAAAAAAAACACATAACATATTGTTTGTAAAATGTCAAAAGAAGGTTGAAAGTAAAGGAAATATTTAGAAAAAACTATTCAGTATGTAGATTTCTATAAACAAATGTTTGAGCAAAATAATTTTTTTTTCAATTCAAGTTCATCAACTTGTGCATTTTTTTTTCCATTCAAATAAACATGTAATGTTCACATTCCCAGCTTTAAAATTTCCCCTGTGTCTGCATTTTTACGTCAGTTCACCCTTTTGTAAGTAATGACTCTCAATGGGTCAATTAATTGAATATCATATGTCAAACTAGAACCCCTAACTGCAGAAGTGTTTAATAAGTCAGTGACCCCCAATCCGTCAACCACAGAGTAAGTAAACATTTGAGTTCATGAATTACCTAATGGTTGATAGTCCTCTATCAGTTCAGCTGTCAATCCCAGCATGCTCTTGTTGTAAATGAACTTAAGGTTGCAGACAACATCTTCAAGGTCACTGTAACTTCCACATTTGTTCTGTTTTTACATAGGAGGATTTTTATGAAGCATTATAAATATTTATTATCAGATTTACATGTATTCATCATTATTTTATTTGATTATCAGAATTACCTGAATTGTATAGACATGTATAAAAAATATTGTTAAAAATGAAAGGAAGGAACCATATTTCTTAGCCGTGGGTCATATTTGAGTGACAGGATGTCATATTTGAGCGACATGGTGTCATATTTGAGTGACAAGATGTCATATTTGAGCGACAGGGTGTCATATTTTAGAGGCAGGGGTTATATTTGAGGGGCACCGGTTATATTTGAGGGGCAGAGTTCAAATTTTAGCAAGGAAAAGAAATTTTTATTTTTTCTTACCAAATGATAAGGCAGTTCATGGAAGGCTCTGATTGATTTTCCAGTAAAACTACCATTTCTATCTGGGTCTGCAAGACTGTAGAAATAACCTGAAAAAATACAATAATAATACCCCACTTGTAATTTTATGTAATTCTTATGTATTGAACACCATCATTCCAATATTCTTACTGCTATTCTCAACTATAAAATATTTGATTTACATCTGAAATGCATATCATTTAAATCAATTTATAAAATACCACTGTTGTAATGAGTTCATATTTCAAATTTAACCCACTTATTTTGATACAACATACCTGCCCAGCTCGCTGTTAAATTGAGGGGGTTTGGATATCATATATGAATCTTACACCGGCTGCCGGTACAGACCAGAATATCTAGCTCCAGGGTAACTGTTTACAGCGGTAACGAGGCTCTGCCGAGTTTTAGCTTAACAGTTACCCGAGAGCTAGATATTCGCGTCTATATCGACAGCCAGTGTTTGATTCTTTTTCTTGCATATTACATATCATTTTTTTTCAGAACAGAAATTATGAAAACTGATATTCTCATTACGCACATTTTTCCTATATTAGCGTATAAACGTACAACTTCATTCATAACGGTTAATTGACATCATCCTAAGAACGCAATTCATTCATAAAAGGCGCACAGCAATGACGTCATTTAAAGCCAGGGTTTTCTAGCACCGGTGTAAACGGTAGATAATCCTGTCTGATATGCAAGAAAAATTAAGCACACACAATCCAGCAAACATGGGTAAGCCTACATGGTTCATCTTCTCACACTTTTATATCTAACATTTACTAGTATATAAAATTGTTTCAGAGGCAAACTGACAAAGAAGATTTTTTATTTCTGAGGTGAGACAGTATGGAATATGTCTACATACTACATGTCAAAATGGCTTTTTACTTATATGTGAACTCTCCCATGTTTTAGCGGGAGACTCCCACTTTCTGCAGCCATATTTTCAAAGATTTTTCTTAAAATAAGGGGTATTTTCACAAATTAAAGAAATCTCCCTATTTTTGTTGTCAAAACTTCCTTTTTTGTTTATTGCAAATTCTAAAATCTCCCTCTTTTTTAAGAAAAATCTCCCACTTGATCATCAAAAAAAGTTCACATGTATGCTTTTTATCATAAGATTAATCAACACTTCCTCATTTATTCTGACACCACACAGGTAAGATTAAAATACCTGAAAGATTTTTATATAAGACACTGCATATTGACAGAAACTGTACACTGACCTGCCAGCAGACGGTGATAATATTGTTCCGTATCCATGGAACCAGCAGCCTTCAAATACCTCTGTCTCACTGCCTGTACTATGTCAACATGGGACAAACTTAATCTACTAGTCCTGTAATAAATTATTATAAAATCTGATTTATACCACTCAGAGAAAGGCACAAAAACATGATATATCTATAATAATGAACATCAAGTTATTTCACAGAGCATTACAGTGCTTATTGGACAAGAAAACTGCTGGCCAAACCATATTGGATAAGACACCAAGCAAGTCTTCTTGTATGGCTTTTCAATTAGGTACACATTTCAAATATGAAAAATACAGTATAGTTATAAAACTACATGATATTCTTTATCTGATTATTATTTATGGATTGGAATAATCAATATTAACAATTCATAACTTTACATATCAATTTAATTATTTCAAGCTTATTTCAGATCTTGATGCCAGCATAGCATGTACCACTTATTTAATGTAATCAATAATAATAATAAACATAAAATAACATTATAAGGAACAAAGTCGAGACTAGAAACAATTTTATGACTAGAAATAAAATGTATTGGAATGTTTGGCCGCATCTAAGTATGTCATCCTCGTCTTTGAATTTTGGGGAATAAATTTTTGTTAAAATTTATTGTGGCGGAAAATTCTGGCAGCCGAGAACCAGTCATGTTTATGTATAAATTTTTCAAAACCGTTTCTCTCGATGGCCTCTATGGTACATCCTTCGGGAAAATCGGTTCGTAAACTATTTACGCTTAAGTCTGTAGTCTGGTATGATATTTTCATCTTATTAGATCGGGTCTTGTTTCGACAGAATTTCCTCTATAAGCTGGAATTACTAGATTACATTAATTTCAAAATCTGGAATTTTTTTATACGAGTCCTGGGTTTGCTCAAAGGCTTGCGCTATGCTCGGTATTCCCAGGTGGTCTCTTTGGCATTTTTTAAGTAACTGAGTATTTGTTGAAAGTTGCTCCCATTTATTACCGCATTTAACGCATTGGGCACCCTCGCATATTCAATTATAGGGCAGTCTTGGCACACATATGCCAGAAGTTATCGCATTTACGCATCTTGGCACCTTGCATAGGGTAATTACGCAAATCTTTGGCACGCAATATGCCGAAGCAGGCACATCTGTCCTTAAATGCTCAGTAACTTTCGCATGTAAAATTTCGCATTTAACTGGTTTATTCGGTTGCTGGAATTTTCCTTGTTATGCTAGGGACATTTAGTTGTCATATCCTAGCATGACATACTTAGATGCGGCCAAACAGTATTATTATTTTTCACATTTTATGAGTCAGTGTTATAGCAAATCATTTCTAATGCTTTAAATGAAAGCCTGACACCATTTTTTGTTAAAAAAAACAACACTAAATTCTTTTGGTGCCTAAGATAGGTAAGTATGGCCTACTTTAACTCACTAGTGTTGGAGCAGTACCTATAGACACTTGCAGAAATCATGAGTTAAAGCAGGAAAATATAGCTATTCTCAATGGTTTTTACTAAGTCAAGGGCAATAACTCTACAAATACTGGATAAATCAACAAGCAATGAATTAGATGCTTTAAAGTTCATTCCGTTGGGTAAAAAGGCGAGATTTTAGCATATAATCATTCAAGCACCATGTCCGGTATCTAATTTGGTGCTCCAACACTTTTTTTTAGTCTCACTCATAAGACATACCCTGAATCTAGCTGATCATTCAGGAATCCCTGTAAGGCCCTCTGTAACTGAGCATACACAGCAGACGGCACACATTCTTCGGGATTTGGCTTCATGTTTTTAATCTCCTTCACATTTGGCCTTTCATTTCCCAAAATTCCATCCAAGTTCAAGAGGTCATGAAGTTCAACTTGTTCCAGACCTGTATATAAGGCAAAGAGGCTGTTTTAGAAATAGGTCAAATTTTATGACTCTCAAATATTCATTCCTGTCATATGTCAGAGATTAAAATACATACAAAGTAAAGTACATAATCAGCTTGCAAGTAAAAATGTTATTTGACGAGCATAGGTATCCTTATTGAATTTCCAAAATATTTGTGGTTGTGGTTGAAGTCTTTTGATTTGATTTCTTTTACAAAAAATTAATGTTATCTAACATGAGACAATTTAAGAAGTTTATTTACAGCATTTAATCTATATAAATCAGCTATATTCCAGTCCCTGTAGCTCAGACATTTTATTTGAGAGGAAAAAGTAGAATCCTGCAGTGAACAAACAATGAATTACCATCTCTAGCACAAACAAGCAAGGTCAAGGCTGCAGTTACAATGTCTTTCCCAAGGTCAGACTCCATCCGTGACATCACTTCCTGTAGAAGTGTGGGTACTGTCTGTGGCAAGGACTTTAACTTCAGAGTCATCTGAAAAACAAAACACAACTTATTGTTAATGTGTTTATTACATCTTTATTTTAAACAATAAATTTGGTATGTTTGTTTTTTTATAACATGCTGATCACTTACAAAATATTCAAAGATTTCAATAAAGAGGACCTTTAAATGTCATTTCTCATATCTAGTCTAAAAAACAGTACTAAAATCACTAAATAATCAGATACCAAAATTAGGATAAATGAACGTCCAAAAATCTAATATTCAAATACATTCAATTACATTAAATTAGATATAAGACTTTTGTTCCCATTCAAAATGTATAAGCATGTGTTATTCATCTTCATGTAACAATATATAGAAAATGTGTTTTACCTTTTCAAATAGACCATACACTCTGAGTTCCTCACAAGCTAGACTCAAATACAGGGGAACATTTGCTTCTTTCTTCGACACCAACAGCTTCATCTAAAAAAAAACAAAGAACATTTCAAATCTGAAGAATATTTGCTATCACAACAACATGAAGGTCAAAGAAATTGTAATGAATTTTAAGAAGTCTTTAGATGATTTAGGAGACATGGTTAGGTGGTTTAAATGCAGACTTAAAATGTTTTTTTTGTCCTTATAGGTTTGAATCCTGCCAAAATTCAAAACCATCATAAATACATAGCTATGAAGAACAATTCTATATGAAAGTTTGGCCAAACTTATTCAAATCTTAATCTCACTATTATAATTATATTTAAGTGATTCATTACTTTACTTAAGGAGGGCTAACTGGCTACAAAAGTACTTGTTATGCGAGATATTTAAACATTTAAACATGTACCTGGTTATTAAAAGGTGTTTATCTAATCTTGCTATGACAGCTGATACCTTCACCACTTCCCCCAAAATAAATCCAGCCCCTTCTCAGTACCTCTGGCCCCTGTCGTTTTTTAGCGACAGGTAAATTTTCCTTTGTCTCGACATGTACAACAAAAATACTTCTGAAAATATAAAAAGAGAAATCAAATTTTATACAATACAATGGATAAATCATTTTTTCTAAATCAGATAAAAAGGCGCATTGTTCCCATTTTTTTTTAATGAAAATTCAAATTTGAAAATGAAGGTCAAGGTCAAAAACATAAATAAAATAAGGGGGCATTTCTTTTTTTGATAAATCTATAGAAAAAAAATTCAATCAAATCTTTATGTTTTTACAACTTTTTTGACAACAATTAAAAAGAAAGAAAGAAATGGTACGTTCTAGGGTTTAAAATTTAAAACAACAAAAACAATACCTTTTGGTACATTTTCTGGTAAACCCGTCTAAATTATGAGGTAAAAGAGCTGGTTCCATGTTGTTAAACCATCTATAAACAAAACAAGGGGGGCCACAAATATGAGGCTGACTCTTGCAGTTTCAAAATTTTACAACCCAAGTTTTTTGAAACAACAAAACACACAGCAAAAATAAAATCCCAATTAAAAACCTAAAAGGGGAAACTAATAATACTTCCCATTCTTGAACTAATCTGAACAGGTTTAGTTTTTAGCAATTTTTTTAAGTCATATGGAATCTTACCATCTTTAATGGTGGTGTAAGACCTTTGATGCCAATCCATGCAATTATCAAGGAACAAAAAGATTTAAAAGTGAGCGGTGGCCTAGTGGTTAAGGTGTCTGCCTCTCAACCCAGGGATCATGGGTTTGAGCCCTACTCAGGTCACGATCATGTTTCCTCATATGACATCAGTACTGGTTGGTTCCCAGGAGCAAACTCAGAAGTGATTAATATAAGATGCAAGAACTTGTTTCGCAATCAAGCTTTTATAATTAATATGTTTAAACTAAACTAACACATAACTGTATGGGGCAAATAACTTGGATCATGAACCCCTTAAGTGTTACATGTATTTGGAAATCAAGTGGATAGCAATTATATTCCTTGTAACTGTTATTCAACAGTTATTCTACAAAGTACCATGACATAATTAGTCCAAGAAAATAATTTTGAATGAAAAAATAATCTGCAAGAAAATCTTACTTCATATCTTCTGGTACTTCCATATTCAGACTGAACCCTTTCATTTAATTCAGGGACAAACGTTTTTTGCGGCTACAATATTTTTTAACCCGGGGGGCAGCCCAACGAAAAGGGGAGTTTGAAAGAGCATTACCTTTTGTGCTGCCGGTAGTCGTTTTAAACTTGCCTAAAATATATACATGAATATAGGATGTTTTTCATATACTTAAATTAATTCTAACATGACACAAATTTTCCCCTTTTTAAAAAAAAGAAGGATAAAGTGTGTGTAACAATGTTTGGCAATTTTTTTTGAAAAATTAAATAAACCCATGAGACTGAAATTAAGAAAGAAAAAATTAGGCATTTTATTTAATCTGTACGTCAGGGATTTTTTTTCAGCCACGTCCCAAAAACCAACGAAATGCGTTTTCGACCACATGATCCAGACCAGCCTGCCATCGCGCGTTGATCAGGGGTCCAAAGCTGTTCGCTATCAGTTTCTCTACTTGTAATAGGGTTTGTAAGCGAAACGCATTATGTTGGTTTTGTCGTGTCGCAGCTCATTTGTAGATCATGCGTTAGAATAGAAATAATATATCCCAAGCAGTGATTTAATGGTTTAAGACCATCATGTTTGTTGTTCAGATGCACAGTATTACACATATATCACTCCTGATATAATTCAGAACTCCAAACAAAGATTTTATTTAGTGATAAAATCACTGTTGGTTATATATTTATTCTTAAATAAGCTGTAAAATTACTCTGTGACAGAGGCTCTACAACAAACCGTCACCATGGAAAAAGAGAAAATATCATGTGAATGTTACCATTTATTACAAGAAATTTTTATTTGAAATATTTCTTCACATACACACAAGTTTGATTACTGAAAAAAATCTGGTAGCAGCTCACAAAAATTGTGCTTTTTAAATGATAAATAATGAAAACCAAAACTATTGAGTAAACAAATATGGTCTTACAAGTAAAGCAGATTTGCCAGTTCCAGGTTTACCAGCAAGGGCAATAACTCCTGATGGCATGTCTGACATCATTTTCACACATTCCTTCCTCAGTTTAGAACGTCCAACAAACACTTTCCTTAATCTTTCAACAAAAGCACTGTGCAGTTTATTTGTATGACTCGTCTCATCCATCATGGCATCCTAATAACAAATGGCAAAATAATCTTTAAACCAAAGTTAAGATGAATGTAATCTTCAACTCAAAGCAAAAATTCAGAAAATCTGATGAGATAAAAATTACCTTAAACCAAAGTGAAAATGTATAATAAAGATAATCCTAAATCCAAAGAACAATTCATGAAAATGGTTTAACAATAATATCAATATCTTTCAATCACTGGCATACTCTTTAAGACAAAGTTGACCACTGAAGAAAACAATAGGTTTGGTACATTATCCTAAAAACAAAGTAAACTGTAGTTTGATTATATGCCATAAAGAGTCTTTTATTTAAATAAAGCTACCGGGGTATCAAGTTTGAAAAAATGACCACATGTCCTATTCATTTTCAGACATGCCATATACATCCAACAACCTTCATATCTTGAAAAATTTTAAAAATCTCTAACAAGACTTGAACACACAGGGGTGAGACAAATCTGCACTGTTTCTTTTTCATTCACTAGAAGTACATATCTTGAAATTTTCCCTAAAAATGGTGAATGGTTTTGTCCAGAATGAAAGATGGACAAGTCCATTTTATATTAAGTGTAGAAAGGGTTAAATAGGGCATACTCATTAGGCTAGAAATGCCTAGAATTTTTATGTTTTATGCATAAAATCATATTTACCTCATCTGGGAAGCACTTTTGTATTCCATTCCAAAGATTGTTCAAGGCTCGTACTCCAAACTGCTCCAGTCCTGAGACAATAGGTTTCCCGTCTACTACCCCTCCCCACTGACATGGATAGCTGAAAAAAATAACCATTATCATTAAATACAAATATTGGTCCATATACAATGGCATACAGTTATTGGTCAAGATCTTGATCTACCAATATTGGTCTAAATCTAGTGGTCTACTGATATGCATAGATTCTTGAAATGTCTAGTTCTAATTATCAGATTAGTGGATACAATAAGAATTTCACCACAAAATGTTTCTCACAAAAGAACATGTCAATGTTTCTGGTTTATTCTATTGTCATTCAAATAAGGTCAGAATAGGGATCTATAAATTGGTCCATATATTGATATAGTAAACGTCTACCAATATTGGTCAAAATATAATGGTATACAGAAATTGACACATATATATTAGCCCACATCTACTGGTCTAGGTATTGGTCTTCAGATATTCATCTAAACATACAATGTATTAGTCTACAAATATTGGTACACATATACTTGTCAACACATTTAAGAAAATGATAAAATAAATAAATGATAAAGAAGAGCATACTTGTCAAATACTTCAAGACCGCTACTGCGTACTCTACGTTTCAAGGCATCCATCTTCACCTGATTCTTCTCATTCTCACATTCAAAATCTTCTCGGAATTTCTTCGGAATATCACTGAAAATGAATACCATAATTTTTTAATTATTTAAACTATAAAGCTATGTCATTCTCCCCGTGATTCTGATAAAAGGCAAGATACTGAAAAAAGGTTTACATCTAATGCATTTCATTCAATACCAAAATTAAAACAAATTATGCATAAAAAAAGTTTTATCTAAAGGTATAACCTTTTGGTGCCAATTAACATTCTTTTGGGATTACTCTAAAACACAAAATAATTCAAACATAGAAAGTTACCATTCAAAAGACTTGTCCCTAAAATAGAAGAAAGCCTTGTTTTTCATGTCACTTATGTCTTTTTGACCGAGGGCTGCAGCTTGAATCTCCAGTTCTGTGACAGATGCCCCAAGAGGGTATTCTTTCACCCACTGAAACTCTGGTGTGTCGGGGACATCGTATTTATCCGGCACCCAGCCGTATCGCTCTCCCAGCATTCCAACAAAGAACTGACTTTTGGACACCTCTGACAAACATAACTCTAGTGTCCTAAAATACAAAATCATTGTAGCTTCACTACAGTGTTTACTTGCAACTAAGACTAATTATGCAAGACAAAACAAATAAAAAAGTAAATCAGTAAGTAAACAAAACAATTAAAAAAATCTTCTTTTGCGTGTTTTTATTTCCTAACAATAAACATGAATTATCAGTACAATAATATATTCCAAGAAATTTGAATTGTACCTACAACAAGAATCAGTCCTGGTTTCAATTTCAACTAGGATAAATTCTAAAACACATTTATTCCTATTTAGTTTTTACCTATTAACATTTAAACTGAAATTAGGAAACTACAAGACCAATGGAGAAATAAAGACAGTATAATACCTTGAGTTTTTAGTCTCCTCCTCAGTAACTCCCCACCTCAAATCCACCTCATATACATTTATAAAATGCTTCTTTCCAAGGGCACGTAACTCTGGGAACACATATCTCGTCAGCAGATCTCTCTCCCCGTGCATGTCACGGAATGTCGATGAAATAAACACACGAGCAGTTCTCCAGCTGCAAAATACATATGGAGACTATTTCATAAAATAAACTGATAATATGAAAACAAATCTAGCAACAAATGGCTAAAAATCTCAAGATATCCTTGACCAATATTAAATTCTCCAATGAACAAGAAAATCAGCAAACAGAGAAGAAAAGGAATCCCTTGAGAACATCCAAAACAGCAAAATTGTAAATGTTGCAGACTTGGTTTGACTGAGCCTCTCCATGGACAGTACCAGAAAAATGCAAGGTATCATCCATGCCAACAAGCACCATGTTTTCATGGAACACCAATGGATACTCCCTGATCAAACCTTGATAATAACATAACTTTAATAAAAGAAAAAGTGGGAAAATTTATTTTTTCTCCAGTAACCTTGTAATCTAAAAATAAGAAAGCAATATTAACACTCCTATGATTTAAGCATGTAATCATTAGCAACATTTATCACCACTTCTCCTTTAATAAGTGAAAAGACTTATTTTGTACATAAATACTATTTACCTTGGTGTTTGTGAAGCAATCTGTAATGGTTTTTCTATATCAAGTTTTGGTGCTGCCGGTTTTTCACCTGGTTTTGTTGGAAGAGGTTTCAGGTTAAAAGCTTCATCAATTTTTTCTATATGTCGGAGTTGTCCCCCTTCACCCCTCTCTGCTATAAATCTGGAATATAATTATTATATAGATGGCAGAAACATATGAAACTGTTAAACAAAATTCATTCTAGCATCAATAATAATAGAATGTTGATTCTTTTTACATTCATACAAGAAATCCTTACATATAATTATGCTTTAAATGTACAGCTTTAAGGTATAACCAAAACTAGCCAAAAGATCGGAATTTAGAATTTAATTTGTTACTACAGTATGTAAATAAATGAGGATATTTTCAAGATTTACCTGTAAATAGTTATATATGGAAAGAAAATAAGAAAATATAACAATAGTTTAATCATTATTTATTTCAGCTTGATTGTGAATTTAAACTATTCTGGAGTCCACTATTAAGTATTGGGGTCATAATGATGAAACCTAGGTCATGAAAACAGTAGGGCTCAAACCTATGATCCAATGGTTGAGAAGCAGACACATTCACTGCTAGATCATATCTTTCCTTAATATATAGCATTGTTTTATTATTATCTGAGTTCTTAAGAATAATTTATATAACAAGAAATATGTCTTCAAGCACAGATGCACCAACAATCTACTGTTCTGTCATTCTACGGATTGACATCATGATAATAAGACAACTGGATGTAAAGACATGTGTAGGTATAATAAAAAGCTACCTGAGGATTTGATCACTGAATCCAGAGATGTAAATATCGTTGTCATGTTCTGGTTTTATATCTGTTGCAAATCTGAAATAAAAAAAAACAATAAAAAACATATCTACAGGTGGCCATGATTTTTACCCTAAGCCTTTTACAGTGCTACATTAGTTTGATACACTATATTTTCTAATGATCCAAGTGTTCTATGTTTTAGAAATTTAGATAGAGAAACATTAAATTTACTTTGATGTTTAAAAATATCCCACTCTTTTCTTTCTTAAAGGATATATGTTGAAACTTTTAGACATACACAGTAAGGTTGGTGAATCTAGGACAGGGACGTATTTAGGGCACCCAACAATACATATAGTCTGGACAGACAATAGTCTGGTCAGTCTACACATGACAAGTCACTCTTTACAATGGTCAGTCAATATCATTGCTATTATTTAAACTAGAAATGTGTCATCATGCCACGGATGCCCCCGCATGCAGCCAAAATTTCAAATGTTATAATATTTAGTTCCAAATTTGTTTGCACAAATTATTTTTTTCATTCTAAGTTCAAAGCCCTTAAAACTTTTCAATGTTAACACAAACCATTTTTATACAATGTTCAAGGCCCTGAAATTATTCAGTCTTAACCTTTTAAAAACAGCATATTGCATATTTGTAGCCAACATAATGGCTATATACATTTCCACAAAAGTATGAGTGCTGAAACTGAAAGTTCAACATTCAGGAAAGATAAGTTTGTCTAAAATCATTGAACCACGACCAAATTCAAACTTAAACTGCTTATTCCTAAGATGTATCTATATTATTTTCAAAGTGAAAGGGACATAACTCTGCCAAAAAATCATCAAACTATGACCAAATTCCAACTTGACCTGCGCATTCCTTTGACATATCCATATGTCAATTTTGAGTTGAATATGTAACACTGTTGGGTTGATAATGAACAGAAACTGTAAATTTCATATCATTTTCAAAGTGAAAGGGGCATAACTCTGCCAAAAATCATTGAACCATAACCAAATTCGAACTTGGTCTGCGCATTCCAAAAACATATCCATATGTCAAATTTGAGTTGAATGTGTAATATTGTTGGGGAGATAATAAAACAGAAACTGAAAATTTCATATTATTTTTAAAGTGAAAGGGGCAAAACTCTGCCAAAAATCATCGAACCATGACCAAATTTGAAATTGACCTGCGCATTCCTTTGACGTATCAATATGTCAAATTTGAGTTGAATGTTTAATACTGTTGGGGAGATAATAAACAGAAACTGAAAATTTCATATTATTTTCAAAGTAAAAGGGGCATAACTCTGCCAAAAATCATCGAACCATGACCAAATTTGAACTTGACCTGCGCATTCCTTTGACGTATCGATATGTCAAGTTTGAGGTAAATGTGTTGTACGATTGGGGAGATAATGAACGGAAACTGAAAATTTCATATTATTTTCAAAGTGAAAGGGGCATAACTCTGCAAAAAATCATTGAACCATGACCAAATTTAAACTTGACCTGCGCTTTCCTTTGACGTATCCATATGTCAAGTTTGAGTTGAAATGTGTTGTACCATTGGGGAGTTAATGAACGGAAACTGAAAATTTCATATTATTTTCAAAGTAAAAGGGGCATAACTCTGCCAAAAATCATCGAACCATGACCAAATTTGAACTTGACCTGTATTTTTCTCATGACATATCAATATGTCAAGTTTGAGTTGAATGTGTTGTACCGTTGGGGGAGATAATGAACGGAAACTGAAAATTTCATATTATTTTCAAAGTAAAGGGCATAACTCTGCCAAAAATCATCGAACCATGACCAATTTCGAACTTGACCTGTATTTTCTCATGACATATCAATATGTCAATTTTGAAATGTTTGGAACCGTTTGGGAGATAATGAACGGAAACTGAAAATTTCATATTATTTTCAATGTAAAAGGGGCATAACTCTGCCAAAAATCATCGAACCATGACCAATTTCGAACTTGACCTGTATTTTCTTATGACATATCCATATGTCAATTTTGAATTGAAATGTTTTGAACCGTTTGGGAGATAATGAACGGAAACTGAAAATTTCATATTATTTTCAATGTAAAAGGGGCATAACTCTGCTAAAATAATCGAACCATGACCAATTTCGAACTTGACCTGTATTTTCTCATGACATATCCATATGTCAATTTTGAATTGAATGTTTTGAACCATTTGGGAGATAATGAACGGAAACTGAAAATTTCATATTATTAATTTCAATGTAAAAGGGGCATAACTCTGCCAAAATCATCGAACCATGACCAATTTCGAACTTGACCTGTATTTTCTCATGACATATCCATATGTCAAATTTGAGTTCAATATGCGCAAGGGTTATTAAGATAATGAACGGAAACTGATGATGACGGAAGGACGGAATGACGGAATGACGGAACAGGGTAACACTATATGCCCCTGCCATTATATGGCGGGGGCATAAAAATTTAAAACTACTTCTCTAAACTTTTGAAAGTTAATCATTTCCATTCAAATATTAATTTTGATACCACAAGATTGTCTATTAAAGCATTATCAACTTTTGCACCGAAGATTTCTATGATATTTCTTAAGATTATTTTTGTCCCAAATACGGAAATGTTGTTGTTTTATTTATCAATCTCCTAACTAAATATATTTCATACCTGCCATTTACATTGATTATCTTATCATGAAAACAATCTACAGAAACTGAATAGCATATTTTACCAGTTTATGCTTTATTTGCAGAAATTAACAGGTCAGAAAAACGTGTAAGGTAGCTTACTGAAATACCAATAACTTGGGACTAAACCCCGGAAGACACTTTCATGTAACAAAAAAATGTTGAATTTCTTAAATGGACTTGTCCAGCTTCCATTTTTGAAACTGCCCGTCATAAAATATGTTTGGATATCAAATTGCACATGTATCAGGCAACAATATAGAGCCCCTAAAACTGCACAGAGGTCCAGACTGGCAGGCTAAATTTTTTGATAAATGATTTGTTTTGTTACATCGTTTTTGTTATATCCAGGCGATCGATCCACCATACTGGCTATACTGGATAACTAACCAGTAATTACCAACTTCTCTGCAAGTGACTGACTACAGATCACATTTTTGTAAAGCAGGTTAGGGATTAAAGTAACTTATACTTACCCACATGACCTTCCAGCAAAGGAAACATTTACATAAAGTAGGTCAGGGTTCACAAGACGTCTGTATATTTCAAGGAATGAGTTCAGCACATATCTCTGAGCATACTGGTCACCTCCACCAGTCAAAACAAGCAGGTTATCAATCTATAAATAGTAACAAAACCTTAATGTCATTTCAACACATTATGTGTTAATCTATAGATAGTAACAATTAAAAACAATAACATGTATCTATCTATAAATAGTAACAAGCCCTAAAAATATCAAGTATAAAGCTATAAATAGCAACTACTTAAATCATAATAATGTTTATTGTACCTGTATTCTATCTCTTAAATTGTCATATAGCACTGACATTGGCAAGTCTGCCTTCACCTTCGTGAAATGCCTTGCTGTTGGGTCCTGTAAAACATAAAAAAAAGGTTTTACAATAGATGTTGTTGTTTTTTGGTTTTTTTCATACCATACATTTCCATACAGTATAGATCACACGGGGACTCTTCAGCTTTACTAGAGGAGGAAGACCTAAGATGCCCTTTCGTTTATTATCTCAGACATGAACGGGAACCTAAGAAGAACCATCAACAGTCCGTAAGCTAACCGGATAGCATTCTCACATGAAAGAATCCAAAGTCCCAAACGTAAAGCGATGAATGATAAGTGGTTTGCAGTCAATGACCTTAACCACTCTGTTAATCAATCCAATGCTTAAATTTCAACAACAATGGATAACAACAGAGTGTAAGTTGAAATATGAAGCTCACGGCTGTTTCAAATTTCAATTTTTATCCTAATTTACACTTGATAATATAGCCACAATACTAGTAGTATTCACTACTCCTGTAATTGTTAAATTGTTACACACTCCCAGCTTTTCTGATAGTTAATAAATAAACTGTCATCAACTGGCACTAAACCCAAACAACATACACTGTAAACAAACTCCATTCTGTGTCAAATCATTAGCCCTTTAATTTGCTATTTTTTTACACAAACTTGTTCAGCTACTTTTATCAGTTTCTGGTCGCTGTCAGTATGACAGCATGCTTGACTATTTTCAGTGCCCAATAGCGAAACAAGAGCCTGGATAATGCAAAATTTTCTTAGTTAAAGAAAGGGTTATTATTCTGTCAAAATCCATGTTAGAGTTATGGGCCTCAAAGAGTTACCTCCTATTATGTTCTAAAATAAGTGTAAGAAGTTTCCACTCATTCCCTTCAGAAGTTTTGGAGATACCAACTTGCACACAAAAACTTAACTAAAATGTGACACCTACACCTGGGTATGTACAACAACTGGTCAGCCAAACAGGACAGAGCCTGGTCAGTGGTCAGACTGCATGGAAGTGGTCACAAAGGTTAATCACTTTTGGCTCCAGCTACATATAATGACATGTAAAATATGTTTGTTTTTCGGGGGAAAAACCCAGTATTTTACACAGATGTAATAAGTACAACTTAAGTTTTCAGAGGGAAAAATCATAAATTCTCCCAACTGTGCACACAAGTATATTTAGATAATTACCTCAGAGATGTCCTTGTCTAGAACTGTGGACATATTTTCTAGAATTGTTCCACTCTCTAACTGTACTGTACAGTACATGGACGATGAGCTGTCAAATATCACCATGGTACAGTCCTCACATGAATATTTACACATCAGGCCGAGCAACACGCTTACTTCCTGCATCTGATACATACATTAAATGGTTAGAGAAACAAAACAACAAATAAAAAACTGGCAGAAATATGCTCATATTTGTTTTAAATAATAAATGATCAGTTAAAGTTATAGAATTCTCTGAAAAATCATTTCATACTTTGTTACAATTCACAAAGGTTTTAATCTATTTTGTAAAATTTCTCTAAGCTAGCTGGATAGCTATATAACATATAAGATTTCGAAGACACTTGTTTGGCTCAAACCTACAGTGTTGACAGGCAAATGCTTGGAAGACAACATCCTAAACAACTCGGCCACGAAAGCCCACATGAAAATTCTTATTAAAGTTTTCAAGTCTTTATCAGTAGCATACAATTACGACACTGGAAACATTGTTTAGACTTTAATGAATACCTTCAATGATTGACAAGGAAGAACTTGCACTCGGATATTTTTGAGTTCAAAAAGGAGAATATTTTAGTTCATATCCATGCTAGAGTTATTGGTATTGGACAGTATCTAAACCTACAATTATGATCATTACACAAATGCAAAGTTTCACGCAAATATAATCAGTGGTGAATAGGATATGAAGTTGGAAAAGCAAAACTGTTAACAAGTGTTGCACCAACACTGACACCCAGTTGAGGAGTTTTCCTCCACTTTTCACTGAATATTTGAGTTGAGAAGTAAGGTATGTAAATGAACACTAACTGTTCTAGGTTTTCCAAGCCCTCTTGCTGCTGTGCACGGCACTTTCATGTTTGGTCCGACATCACACAGAATAATCGTCCTTCCTCTGATTGGTTGAACATTATACACGGTTGCCAGTTTAACAGCTGTATCTAAGGCCTTACGATATCGATTGATCAGATTAGTGTCAAATGGTGTCTCCCTAAAATATTGTAAACAAATTTTCACTTTTAAATATTTATACAGTTTAACTTCTACTATTTTGATTGGCAGTTCCTGATCTGCTTCCTTCAAATCTTATTTAAGAGTGTAATTTTACTCATTGTTCTTATTGTGTTTGTTACTACTCCTTACTAAAGTGTACTATAATGTTTTATGGCAGCTTTTAGGAACTATGGGTTTGATCACACACCTGACTTTAAAATTTGTGGTGTCACAGTTAGAAAAAATGTTAACCTTTTAAATGTCAACGTAATGATCATGTTAAACGTTTAAAATATTATTATCATACTAATAAAATCCTTAAATTTTCAACATTAACTTTGTCACTTTATGACAAGATATGACATTTTGTTCATATTTTGTTGACATATCCAAATGGAGTAGCTATTTTCCGCTAAGGTCGTACTGTATTCAATCAGATCAGAAAAATACATTGTTGGGTACAACTTAAATACAAACAATTGTCATATCTTGTCATAAAAAACTCAGGTAATATTTATAATCAATATACAATTTTCCGACCCTTAGTCAAATACTAACCCTGGTTACTGGACTGGTTTTTATCTAAAAACTGACCGTACCCTTTTAAATGGAAAAACGTGACACCCCTATTCAAAATACTTCATTTTACAAAATTCAAAACTAATACCATTGTGTATTTCAATCATGAATAAAAAGAAAACAAATCTAATACTCAAATCTTAGTATTTTGATACCGGAATCCCTCTTAACCCTTTCCCCCATGAGCATATTGTGAAAAATGGCCATTTTCACTGAAAAGCCTCCTCTTACAAGTTCAAACTGCTATGAAACTATAAACAAGAGGGCCATGATGGCCCTGAAGTCGCTCACCTGTACATAGGCCCCCGGAGCAAGGCCAGTTTAAAGCCCGGGGCTTTTATTTGAACAAACTTTGTAGACAACCATTAGAAGATGTTTCATGCTAAACATCTAAGGTCTAGCTCATTGGGATTTTTAAAAGAAGATTTTTTTAAGTATTTTCTTTACACATATAGTTAAAAACAATGACACACCTGGGGCAGGGCCAGTTTTGACCCAAGGGCTTTTATTTGAACAATCTTTGTAGACACTTACTAGAAAATGTTTCATGCTTAATATCTAAACTCTAGCTATTCGGGTTTTTTAAAAGAAGATTTTTAAGTTTTTGCTATACTTGTATAAGGAAAATCAATGTCCCCCTGGGGCGGGGCCAATTTTGACTCCAGGGCTTCTATTTGAACAAACTTTGAAGACACTCACTAGAAGATGCTTCATGCTTAATATCTAAACTCTTGCTATTTGAGTTTTTTCAAAGAAGATTTTTCAATTTTTGCTATAGTTTTACACATATAGGGAAAATGAATGACCTCCGGGGCGGGGCCAATTTTGACCCCAGGGCTTTTATTTGAACAAACTTGGTAGACACCAATTAGAAGATGTTTCATGCTAAATATCTAAGCTCTAGCTCTTTGGGTTCTTTAAAAGAAGATTTTTTAAGTTTTTACTATATGTATAAATGGAAAATCAATGACACCCTGGGGTGGGGCCAACTTTGACCTCAAGGCTTTTATTTGAACAATCTTGGTAGACATCCATTAGAAGATGTTTCATGCTAAATATCTTAGCTCTAGCTCTTTTGGTTCTATAAAAGAAGATTTCTTTTAAGTTTTTACTTTATGTATATAAGGAAAATCAATGACCCCCTGGGGCGGGGCCAATTTTGACCCCAGGGCTTTTATTTGAACAAACTTGGTAGACATTCATTAGAAGATGTTTCATGCTAAATATCTTAGCTCTAGCTCTTTTCGTTCTTTAAAAGAAGATTTTTTAAGTTTTTACTATATGCATATAGGCAAAATCAATGACCCCCTGGGGCGGGGCCAATTTTGATCCCAGGGCTTTTATTTGAACAAACTTGGTAGACACCCATTAGAAGATGTTTCATGCTAAATATCTTAGCTCTAGCTCTTTGGGTTCTTTAAAAGAAAATTTTTTAAGTTTTTACTATATGTATATAGGGAAAATCAATAACCCCCTGGGGAGGGGCCAATTTTGACCCCAGGGCTTTTATTTGAACAAACTTGGTAGACATCCATTAGAAGATGTTTCATGCTAAATATCTTATCTCTAGCTCTTTTGGTTCTTTAAAAGAAGATTTTTTAAGTTTTTACTATATGCATATAGGGAAAATCAATGACCCCCTGGGGCAGGGCCAATTTTGATCCTAGGGCTTTTATTTGAACAAACTTGCTAGACACACATTAGAAGATGTTTCATGCTAAATATCTAAGCTCTAGCTCTTTGGGTTCTTTAAAAGAAGATTTTTTAAGTTTTTACTATATGCATATAGGGAAAATCAATAACCCCCTGGGGCGGAGCCAATTTTGACCCCAGGGCTTTTATTTGAACAAACTTGGTAGACACTCACCAGAAGAAGTTTCATGCCAAAAATCTAAGCTCTAGCTCTTTGGGTTTTTTAGAAGAAGATATTTTAAGTTTTTTCTTTTGGTTGCCACGGCAACCAGAGTTCTGCATGGAATTAAATTCTTTGAACAATTTTTAAAGGTGACCACCAAAGGAACATTCCTGTGAAGTTTGGATGAAATTGGCTTAGTGGTTTATGAGGAGATGTCATTTAAAGTAAAAGTTTACGGACGACGGACGGAGGACGGACGAAAAGCGATCACAAAAGCTCACCCTGTCACTTTGTGACAGGTGAGCTAAAAATGCTTTAATACTAATCAAACTTGGCACAAATGTTGACTGGACCATTGCCTTTGTAACGACATGCTCAGTCTTAAATTTCCTGTTACCATGGCAACGAGGGCACATCTCAAAATTGCCAAAAATCACTATTTTGCCTCGATTTCTTCCATCAAAATTTATTTCAAAGTGCTTCAACTTCTCAAGGGATTGAGATAGAGTCAAATGCTTTTCAGCGTTGGTAACACGTTACCTTATGATCAACTGGGGTCATTTTAAGCCTCTCACAAGTCCAAAATTTTCTTGGCGATGAGGGGGACTCCGCCCTCCTTCAAACCCCCCAAACAGAAGGGGGCACATCCCCCTTCTGGCAACCCCCTGATGTATCTTTTGGATGGGGGACGGCGCCGAAAAAAGTGCTCACTTTTTTAAGCAACATTTCTCAAACGAAAACATGTGTTTGGGGCCAAAATAGGACATTTTTTTACTATTTCAGGCCTAGAAAAGGGGGTGTGGTCGAAAATGCGTTGTTTCGCGTATATATGAGGTAAAGGGTTAAAATGCTATTAGACTATTCCAAATATAAAGCATGACAAGTCAATTACACAACTTCAGAGGGATTAGGGTTAAACAAGCATGATGTAAAGGTAATTTAAAGATAAAATGTTGGTCAACTGAACAATGAAACAGAACTTGATTTTAATTTAAATCTATTTCAATATCATATTACTTACTTTGGCTTCTTGTTCTTTTCTTGCTTTCTTTGCTTTTTAATAATCCACCAGTTCTCTGCTGTCAATTTTTCTTTCTTGACTGTTGCTCCTCCCCTTCCTCTACCTCTGCCACGCCCACCTCTTGTAGATGCATCACTTGGGGTGTTGGCTTCAATTTCAGCCATAGCAATGATATTTGCCTCTAAAAAAAGATGACAATTCCTATTACATTTTTGTTTTTGAAAGATTTTTTTTAATACATGATATATATCTCTAGTACTAAAAGTTTAACATTCAGATTCAGGGCTTTTTCCAGCAATTTTGGGAAAAGGCCCCCTGTCATAAATTGAGAAAAAATATTCAGCATTTAGGGAAATTTTAGAAATTTTCAAAAAAATGAAAAATTACCTTATACATGACATTTTAGTTTTAACAATGCAAATGATTATAAAACCTGTCACCTTTTTTTAAGATACAGGTCAAAACAGTTCAATATTTCTCCAAAGTCACTATTTATATTAAACAGCATGAACTAAAACAAGGAATGGTGTCTTACGAGAGATTTCATAATCCTTCTGCAGTTGTTCCAGAACTTCGTATGCAGAGAAAAATCTGAACGGAAATTGCTTGCTGTTGATAACTGATCTCTGCAAATAAAAAAATTCAACTTGCTTTTTTTCAAAAAAATAAAACCAATACAAATGTACAAGTGAGTGTAAACTTTTGCAAAACTAAAATTTCAACTTTTGTTATCTTAAAATCTGTTTAACACTGCCATGCATGTTCAAAAATAAATCAAACAGAGAGTGAATTATATGTAGGTTTATCACATTTGGCGATATTAAACTTGCCTATTGCTCCACCCATTTCCTTAACTCTGCCACGCCCACCTCTAGTGGCTCTAGTTTACTATTATTTATATTGCCAACAGTCATACCCACACTTACATTGCCACATGGCAACTTCAGGTTAAACTCCAGGTCTGATGTTGACAAGCTTAGCTCAGTGGGTGGGCATCAGATTTGTTTTCAATGGTTGAATGGTTCACGGGTTCTATGTTCGAAGCTAAGTGTAATTTCTCAGTCACAATTTAGCTCAGACATTGTGTATTAAGATCATTTGTCTCAAGAATCTTGTGTAATTAGTACTCTTAGTCACTTGCTGAGAATTTTTTAAATACTGGTTAGCAATATTAGGTGGATTGAGCAAAAGAAATATGGCCATAAAAAATTGTGTTCAATTCAGCATTAAAAACCAACCAACCATGTAACCAACTATATTTCAGACAAAATTTTACGCTACCTTTATTTCATTAGCTATTCTTTCAATAAATTGAAGCAATATAACAATAAAATACCTCGTCTGTCAGTCTCCGGATGACTCCAGTATGATGTTTGGAGGAAATCCCAGCTTTAATCAGATTTCTCAAATTCCGTAACATGGCCATGAAAGGTAATTTTTTGTGATCTGAAAATATTTAAAAAAAAAATATTTAATACATTGTGTATAAATGTGCATATAAGCCATACATATCAATCTACTTCCTTTCCACATACAATGACAAGTCCACATATTATTACAGCATTATTGGGCATAATTTCTTAGCCAACATTTTTGTTAATCTTTTAAAGAAAGACAACTTCTGATGGTACTAAACAGCAATCAATGATTCCCTCCCCTCCATTGGTTTAAAGATATTTTATTTAGAATATTTGAACATGTTTAAATAACAACATAACAATACTTATAGATTTTGGCCGAAAGCAGAAGCTTATAGAAGCCATTAATGATGGGTGGTCTTGAATGCCGGCCAAAAATAATTGCATGTATGCTATTGTTATTTCTACATACTTTCCATATGATTCAAGAAAAAAAGAAGATTTTTATTTAAAAAAATTCTCTAACTCAAGTATTAAAATATTAATAAAGCCTTGAAAAAGGAATGTCCATTTAGTGAAAACATTTATTCAAGCTTTATTGTGAAAAGTTGTCGCAAGTTAGATTAATCCTTCTTGAATCTGCCTCCAGAAACTAACCAGTTATGATGTCATATGAGCAAACATAGTCGTGACCCAAGTAGGGTTCAAACCCATAATCCCTGGATAGAGAGGCAGACATCTTAATCATTTATCAACCAAGACAAAGAAACGGATGACAAAATATGTAAATATATCACTCAATGTAACAGAGTTCCAGACAATTTTCATAAAATAATGAACAACTGATACCTAGCAATTCTTGCCAAGTTGAAGCCTTGTTGCCTTTAAGAGATACCTGGGTCTCCCAGGTTTCAGGTACAGGAAGTTTCATTCTTTTCCCAGCCCTCTCCTCCTCAAATGTACCAGGCAACCTGGACCTGTAAAACTCATCTAGAGAACTTGGGTACCTGCAAATTAAAGTACATTTATTTTTTTAATTTGCAATGCATTCTTGTGAATTAAGGGAATTATGACTGTAGAATTATATTGTTTATTATAGTTTCCATCCCTCATGTACTGACTTAAAACGAGTCTGCACTTTTATGTCTGCACTTTTATGTAATTTTGTCGTGATTAATGCTTCCAAGGGATCACCCTTTCTCCAGATTTTTTTCCAGATTCATATTTAATAGTGATTTACTACTGTTCATATTTTAAGAATTTGCATGCCCTTTTCCTGCTCCTATAATGATTATAAATTATCTCTCACATGAAAAATCTATGCAATGAAAATAAAATCAATTTAAAGGAACCATTCGTTATTTATAGAATATTTCAAATGAAACATGAATTTTTCAACTAGTTTCTGTAATGTGTATTTTTCCATAATAAAAGTACAAATCTATTTATAGACATTCAAAGTTATTTATAGAAAATCTCAGCTCTTTATAGACTGATCCTCACTTTTTCCCAATAAGACACATGACATGTTCGACTGGTTCCGTGATGTGTAGTTTTCTGATAAGTTGTTTAATTGTGAAGCTCATTTTCTGAAGTTGTTCTGGACTTTCTCCATCATCAAACAGAACGGATGACAAATTCTTTTCTCTCTCATTCTGCAATATTGAAAATATTTTCTCCATAAATATACTAAACCAAAAGCTTCAATTTATTATCATATTTACACATTTAAAGTTTTCTCGATTTCTGTATAAGTGGATATTTCCGCATGTCGAAAAGTTTGCGTGAGGAAATATTAGCAAATCATGCAAGGTTAGAATTAAATGACGGGTTGGTTCATATTTAAGCTAGAGGAAATGTTAGCGATTTTCGTCAATTTGCGAAATTTGCAAATATTTCTGCATGACTTACTTACTCACATACAGTACTAAACAACATAGCTGACATTCTGTGAACAAGTGTTAAACTCACTGCCTTTCATCTCTACTTGTCACATACTGCTGTGAATTTGAACCCTATCAAGGGCATATATTTTTTTTTCCTGCCAGAAAGCTATTTGAACTAGTTTATGTAAGAGTGGCGGTTTTACTTTGGTTTTACTTTGGTGCCAATCTAGTGAATGAAAACATTTAATCTTTTTCCAAAACAATAACCAGCTACTTAATTTGCTCTCTTGCAGCATAATACAAATTCATCACTACCTAGCATTTGACTAACTTTGAAATAACTTGAAACGCAGGCAAATAAAATGACTTCAATAATACTAATACATAAAACAAATACCTGTCTTCGAGCCTCAGCCTCCTCATCCGAGTCTACTTCTGAACCTGAGCTCAAGCTGTCAGAGTCCAACACTGATGGGCCCCTGCCTACTGCAGCCCCGCCTCTTCCTCTAGCAGCACCACGTCCTCTACCTCTCCCCCGACCTCTACCCCTACCCCTACCTGATTCAGTGGCTTCTTCTGCCTTCTTCATCTTCTTTTTCTTCTTTTTTTTAGAGCTTTCCTTGTTATATTTCGCTACAATGGAATATATAGATGTTCAAGTAACTAAATATTTCCAAGAATAACAGAAAGTTTACATTCCCATACTAAAACCTAGCTTTGATTTACATAAATTAAGATTGAGTAATTATAATAAGGTGTATAAATGACATGGCCTAAATTTATGCAGTACAATCAAAATTCTACCTTGTTAGCAGAACGTTTAAACAATACAAATGTATTTTCAATTATAAATAAAAAATTCAATTCATCTTCAAGTATGATATAAATTCAAATAATCATTAATTATAATAAAGTCTGAATTCTAGTAATCAATCATAAACAAAGATAATGGAAATATGTCATGATAATAATCATATGATATACTGACCTAGCTGGTACTTGTCAAAATCAGGAAACTTTGCCACCATGGCTCGTCTAAGAGCAGATGGCAGAGAACCAAGAGGAAGAGACTTTTCTGGAAATGCCTGAAAATAAAGAAAACATGTCAAAACACAAAGATTTAGTCAAATAAACCACATGAAAAATGATTTACAACCACCATCCTTCTATTTTGCTCTTTTTTAATTCTATGCTTTAATAAATACAAACATTAATCCTAGTACACCTCATGATATGAAATGTGAGTTAAATTTGATATTCCATTTTATCAAAATCATTACAAATCTCAAAACAGGTGAAATGGCAAATGTTAAAATACTTAAATGACTTACGGAGTATATTTCAGCTACTTCGATCCAATCCGAGGGTAAAGCAATGGAAGCACTGAAGTATTTTTTCAGGTACGGTCTGCAAGCAGGCATGTGTGATGACAGAGCCAACATAAAGTTTGCCGTTGTCCTGATGTTCAACTGTTTCCTTGTATACAGCGCCACCTATATCATCAATAACATATCATGTATTAAAAAACTGTCATACTATCATGCGTTATATGTTACCTCATTTAAGAAATCCCTGCCTATAAAGATGCTAAACAGTGCAATGTGTATGTTCTTCTGGCCATCTAAAACTGAATAGCCATAAATTACTAATGATTTTTTTTTCTTTATTTACATTTTTAAGGGATGGTCTTCAATACTTTAACTCCTGAATTTGTGTAATGCCCTGCTTTAAATTTGAAAATAACCATTGGGAGTTTTAGAATTTAAATTTATATAATAAAATTAAGCAGACAAAGGTTAAAGACGTGTGTGACATATTGATTAAAGTATTTTTTTCTATCATTCAACCATATTAAATTCAAATTTATATATGTCTACCACAAAAGCATTTTAGTGTTTAACTGAGACACTTTTAAACTAATTTGAGGTTGAGCCAATGTAAAAATTATATATAGAAAATACCTTAAGAACAAACTCTGGGTCATAACAGATCACTTTCTCTGCCATGGTAACAAGTGCTATGCGAGTTGGATCTGTACCAGAACGGAAATCCGGCTGGCATATCAGTGACCCACTTACAGCATTCACTAGCGCAAACTGAAAGATACAAACGCACATGACTTTTGTAAGTACAGAAAGTTGTTTTAAATAAATCAGATCAAACATTCTGATCTTAAATTTATAACAGTAAGGAATTTAAAGTAAGTAACTTTAAAGTAAGGTACAGGGCTAGTGGTTTAGAAGTCTGCATCTCAATGATCTAGGAGTAGAGAATGCAACCAAGAGGTTGTGCTTTCTGCCAAAACTTTTGTTGGTTTTAGTCTATCTAAGAACATTAAAAGACTTTATTTAATGAAGCAATTTAGGTCACAGAAGCTGTCAAAAAATTGCTCCATAATTCCTTACAGTGTTGAGATATTTCTAGACTGAAAATTAATACTGCATAAGGTGTTGTAAGGAGGCATGGCACATTAAATTAAACTGATTCTGAGATTTCACCTTTTGATTTATTTCATTCTCCTTTTGGGATCTCCTTTTCCCGGAATTTTGTATACAGAAGTTGTTCTATTAACTTCACAGGTGTTTCCTTGCACCTATAGTAATGCATGGAAGGTCACCTGAGTTTTACAAGTAATATAAGATAAAAGTTTGTATATGACCGTAACTAGTAGTAACTTAAACACATGAAACAAAAAAAAATAATTGGCAATACTGTTCCAACAACTTACTTTCAAACCGTTGACATCATGAAGTTTTGTGGCAATAATCAACGACCTGTCTCTATCTGGGGGCGTGAATCTTGGCACCTCTATCTCCCGCCCTGCTTCAATTTCATTGGATAAGTTGTACAATGGAGGCGGAGCTGTATGTTTATCAAGTTTTGTACGTTTCCTCCCTTGAAAAAAAAGAAAGAGCTGTTAACCATTAAATAAAGACTTATCATAAATGAGAAATTAAATCTTTTATGCATTTTAAATTGCTCATAGTATCAGTTTTCAAAGGATAAATGAGGTGACTTTTTCCTATGCCTCATACATGAGGAACCTGAACAGATTTGGTAACTTATTCAATATTGAAATAAATTATTCATTTCACTAACCCTGAAAGATGCATATGGCACAGAAAGAATGAAATATATAAGAATAAAAGCTCTCAATAAAAAAATTAAACCACAGAAGGAATTAAAGTGGCCTAAATACACCCACATATATGAGTAATAATTCAAAATTTCCAGAAAATCTGTGCCAATGTAAACAATAAAAAAACATGATTTTTTTAGTGGATGGAAAACTTTTATAAAGGATGCAAAAAAACCTTTGTGTTCAATAACATTGTATTCCCAATTTTAATTCTACAAATGATATCAAAAATGACTCTCTAATTTTCTCAACCATTCTAAATCTTTGTAAATAAACCATAATACTTTCTCGTGTTCTGAGAAAATAAAAAACCCAACTAATTAATGTCATGAATTTAATGATCTCATAAGTAGTGCTTTTCGCATTTGTAGAAACCCTGAAACAACTATTGCCAAAATAATAAAATTTGAAAATTTTTCAGGAGTACCCTTACCTGATTTTTTGTCTAATTTCCCCTTTGCCTTCTTTTGTTTTACTCCCTCCCCTTGTGAAGATGTAGAGCTTGTACTCCTCAGAAGGTCCATCTTTAATCCAGATGACAAGCCTGATGACAACAATCTGTCTGTTTCCTTTAAACCAGTTTCAATTAAGGAGGAGCTTAGAGAAGAAGTAGGTGGAGCTTTTGACAGGAAGGAGGAGCCACTGGATAAGGATGACACACCTCCTGTTAACTTTAATGAGCCAGAAGCCAATGTGGACGTTTCCTTTAATTCTGATTTGCAACTTGTCTGACTACTACTTCCACTACTGAACTGTGATCTAGTCCGTTTCCCTGACAACGATTCACCAACGGTATTAGACTGTCTCGTCAGCAAGGATGAGGACATCAAAGATGTTGTCAGTGAGCTTCCTACACCAGTTGGTTTAGTAAGAAGGCCTAAAATAAACACATTTATTCAAACTCATTCACAAGCAAAGTTTAAAAGCACTTTAAACATAAAATAATATACAGGAAAATTACATATAAGAACACTTTTTGTAGTAAATGCCAGAAAAGTTTAATTTAGAATACATATACAGTTCAATGTAAATGACAATGTTGTTAATTAAATAAAATGATTGAGAAAATCAAGTCATAAGCAGAGGTTTGTCTGTTGGACTTCAAGTTGCATCAGCACTGCCAATATCATATTTATATTACTAGTTCTACAAAGGATCCCCTTTGTGCATTATTTCTGGCACAACATGCACTAGAGTAGAACCACCAACCTTTGAAAGCTAGCTGGATAGCTTTCTTACGTTCATAAATCAAACTCAAACCCACAGAGGTGAAGGGCAAATGATTCTAAGTCAGCAACCTAAACCATGAGAAGATGTGACAAACCTGGCCATATACTGATTGCCAAAAAAATACGTCAACATCCTTATCATTCAACAGTGTACAAGTAATTTCTTATGTCAAATTATCTGACTGAATCTTTACCTGTTGTTGATAATCCTGACCTAGATAACAGACTACTACTGGTTCCCAGGCCAGTACCCATCGTCTTAGTTGTCATGGAAACACTAGACATGCCTAACATTGATCCGGTATCTAAAAATATTAAATATATCAAAATACAGAAACATTACTGCATCAAGCACACAAGATATAAGAAACTTAATCACTTTTAAATTAGTTTCATAATATAGGACACAAAATAAAGTCTAAGAAATAGAAATTACAATATTTTGACATTTGTAAACAGTTTAAAACAAGTATTTTTACTAATTAATTCTCTTCAAAGATTTTAAAAAGAAGAGCATCATTCTATTTTCAGAATCCTCTCTATGACATGATCACAGGTATCACCCTATCTCATTCAATAAATCTAAAACCTTGATCCAGTTCTTATATTTGAGGGTGACTGGTGCTTCAGTAAAGTTTAAGTTAAATGGCAGCATCCCAGTATTTATAATGGCAGATGCCTCTCTGTGCATTAGTTCTTACAGAATTTATTTTAGTTCAATTGTGTAGGAAGCTATAAACTTATAGACACACTTTTGAAAATGTTCTTGGAGCCAACCAGTATTAAGCAATGAGTGTTAAGTTTCTTGTACAATGTAAACAATGGCTCAAAAGACAAAAAGTAAATACCATATTTTTGCAGCAGACTGGATGACAGTAGACTACTAGACAGACTTGCCGACTTGTCAGCACCATCTTTTGTCTTCTTTTTTTCTATTGTCGTAGAGATATCAGATTTACGCTTTCTCTGTGACTCGTCACTTTTCTTCTGTAAACTAGACTCTGTTTTTGTTGACCCCAGGGAGCTTGAGAGCAGTGAGCTGGACAATCCTAGATAAATGATAATTAGCATCAATTTTATTACACTGGTCTGAACAATTTCATTTACATTTTCCTTTACAACCCCTTTTTATTTGAGAGTATTAGATTAGATAATTTTTAGCTTTCTTTAACTTTTCTTAATATGAAATTAGGCAAAGCCTATGAACGGGAAAAAAAAATGTTATTTTTTCCGTTTTAAAGGTGTCATTCGGTATTTATGCACCTCTTCCGTTTATTATTACGATTATTATTCATCCGAAAAGTTGCCATTGTCTGTTATAGAAATATCCCGCCTATTATCATTGAATTACATTGAAAATGGCGCCGCCCGACTAGAACTGACACTGAAAATTTCATTGATAGGTATAGAATTCTATGTGTTCTTTAATTGTTTTTATTTTATTTTCTTTTAAATATACACATGTAGTCTATAGCCGGGCAAGCCAAAGCCCGGACCGCTTCGCGGACCCGGCCCTACACTTCCCCGTATTACAGCTGAATGCTTGTTTTAATCTTCTTTAACTGAGTCATTCAGCCATGGATTAATACTTGGTAACATAATATTATGAAGAAATATCATCTTGACCCCAGAAATGCCCTATGTGGGCTTGCTGAAATTTATCTACGCATACATTCTGAAGTTGTTCTGGACTTCTTTATTATTCTTACCATGGCTTCCAGACCACTTTGCCAACAGTGAATTTTCAGTTGCTGACATGGCTACCTAAAAGATAAAAAAAAAAATACATCTGTGAAGATGTGCCATACATGCAGAGCTCTATAGTTTTGGTTACTGTAATACTGAACTACATTATATTTTCAAGATCCCTAAAACTAACCTGTCCAATATTGCAAATGTTACTTTTGAAAAACAATCTATAAAGCAGCATGCCGCCAGATGAGCCAAAATATTTGTGAAAAATGTGCCGAGATCAATAAATATTCATGATACAAGAAATAATTTACAGGTTTTTAGTTCTGGCTTCTATACATGTAGCTTTATATGTCACTTATATTTGATTTGTTGCTACAGTCGAATGCAGGGTGTCCGTTGACCCTTGAAAACTCTTGACCTTCAATTTCCAAAGCCTGATTTACTAGGATTTTAACTGAAGGGTCAATTTTTGTTAAATTCATGGGATTTGGCACCTTCGAAAAGTACGTTATTACTTCAGTCCCAAAAATGCCGCTTTACAGATATTCTGCAGCTATATCATGAATACATATTGAAACCCTGTCCTAGTTTGAACTGAAATATTCTTGTAGCTAAGAATTCTATGTTGCTTTAAATTTATTACTGATTTTCTTTTAAATTCACAGATATATCTACCCGAATTTTACCGGCCCTAACACCCCAAGTATTAGCTATGGCTATTTTTAGTAAATCTTTTTATATTAAGGCACTTGCAATTCTGAAGAATAGCTATGAGAGCTATGGTGGTTATTACGCATGAATAGTTTAATTAATGTAGACCCAAATTCTAACTTCCACGATTTCCACATAATTTTCCTTTTGAACATAAAATAAAAACCGAAGTGGTGTGTATATGCAAAGAGTCATTTTTGACGTTGAACTATATTTAGACCAATTGACAATAATTCATGTATACATATGAATAACACTATTAAACGATCGCGCTGTCAATAAGTATGTGAAACAATGTGCAGCAGATAAATTTCTGATACTTAATACAGGTTACTGGCAGCATTTATTTGTTTATTTTGATGTTATGAATCTAGAAATATATATCAAATCGAGCTGATTTTTCGCATAATCACTGTTTGATATTCGATTTGCATATTATTCACGAGGGATCAGAACTCAGCAACAGTTGAAATGTTATTAGTAAGCAATTAAAATCACAGTTGAGGCATTATTGAAAGTAATTACATTAGTAATTATATAAAATTCACATAGTTACTCAGTTACTTGTTAGAAGCTAGAAATCAAGTGATGCAATTTCCAATGCACATGACAATAAGTTTCCTTATTTTTATATTGAATGGTTAAATATTCATGAATTATTAATCTGTAATAGACTAATAGAACGTTAGAAAAGTCAAAACGCTCGTTGGATTCGTCAACAAAGTTCGGCACAAACAAACATTTAAAGGATCATACCAATCACAGTGAGTAGCTTTTACCTTCTTATATTATATCCTTAACAAATACAACGTTTTATTTTCCTGTCATGCTAAATTTAAGAAGATAAAATGAATTTCACAACACTTGCAAATTTTGTTTTGCATAGGCTTGCAAGTTGTGACAGCACTCCTCCTTTTAGAGAGCACTCTACCTTCGCCCTTAAAATATTTCGTACTTAAAAAAAGATTCGGACAAAACCCATTAATGGACCATTCTGTAATTGGAAATGTTTAAAACATCAAAAAATGATAAAACTTTAATAAGTTCTTTTTCCTGTTACATCGGACGATAATTAATATATATACTTTTCTTATATTTTCTAAATCATAGGTAAAAAAAGAAGATAAAAATGATAAGTTAATAGCTGTTAGGGAATTTATAGAAAAAAATATTAACATTAAGCCCGCTGGAACCGAAATAGACGTGGCCTTTGCCATATCAGTATGACAAGACTATGTAAAGACTACTTGTAGGCTGAGTGACTTTAAATTTTCATCTTGATATGGACATGGAGCTAAATTTAAGAGATCTGTGATATGGATCCCCTAAATTGATACGTACTGCTACTGCGACCAAGCAATATTTTTTTCTTCAAATGTTGAATCTCATTTATTTATATCTAGGTTTCTTCTATATTTTTCATTCCCCTTCATAATTAAAAATTAAATTTCTGTTTTAAACGGAACTTGAAATTCTGTCAACTAAATTTACCCAAGGAATAGATGTCATTTTAGTCAAAATATAAAAAAAAATCCCGTTTCTAAAAAAACGACAAACAAAAAAAAACCCCAACTTTTCTATATAGGAATGTGATTCTTTTTTAATCGAACTTTAACGCCATTTTTGACAGAATTTCAAGTTCCTTTGGTTTTACACTTCAAATTGTGCGGAATTTGATGCTGTCTCTCTCTGGGGAATATGCTTTAAAATTGCTATCAAACTTTTTCGCATGTGATGAGTTATGTAGCTTTTCACAAATGATAGTAGGTATCAAGCATTGAGTACAAATTAAGACTGGGAAACTACCACTTATCCCTGACGGTACTTAAAAGCCAGCAATCTTTAGTTTACCAGTCAGATTCGTTTGATCATTTTAAGCAATTGTGTATATGACAACTGTAATAGAACAACACTGCACCTTTATCCGCTGTTGGAACCGAAATGTATTAACCAGTATCAAGCCAGCCTGAACATCCGTACAGTCTGATCAGACTCTGTCTTGCTGGCTGGCTAACTTATTAAATTTCTCACTTGATTATTTCCGGATTGATAATGGACAATTCCAAAAAAAGAAAATGGAAGATTGAAAAATCCATTTCACAAGCGCGGGGGTGGAACCCCATATGGATCTCAAAATTGAGCATCGGTAAAAAAATATATGTAAATTTCCGCTGATCCGGATGTGCGCTTTAACTCGATATACATGTGAAGGAGAAAATAGGTCAATCACAGGGTAAGTTTTCAACCTTTTTTTAAACATTTATATAAAATTCGAAGCTTTTTTAAAAAAGAAAATCGATATGTGATTCTATCCTCCTGTCTTTCCTCTATATCTACCCATTTTGGCCTCTTTATCGACATATTCTTTCCGTCGAGGGTTCTGGTGTGCCCAAAATATGCAATGGGTTCTGGTGTGCCCAAAATATGCAATGGGTTCTGGTGTGCCCAAAATATGCAATGGGTTCTGGTGTGCCCAAAATATGCAATGGGTTCTGGTGTGCCCAAAATATGCAATGGGTTCTGGTGTGCCCAAAATATGCAATGCGTATGAAGAAAATGTCCAAATACAGAGTTTTCACAAAATTTTACCACCAAATGATGCTTAACATTCAAACAAACCCTAATTAAAACATTTATTGAGATAGGGATCAACATAAAGGAATTGCTGGAGAGCTTCATATGTGCTAAAAAGATCCATGGGTGATATAGGAAACCATCTACAAAATTACGGATAACTTTCAATTGAATAGCCAATCTAAAGGAACAATAAAAGTTTCGTAGCTTTGGCTGAAAGTACATAAATATCACTACCTCAATAAGCTTACTATCTGGTGTACAAATATACACTAAAAATCTAAAAATACCGAGTATATAAAATATTTGACACCGAGCGAATACTACTGGTATGATATATAATTTCTCTCTGAGAAAACGTAATTTGGACAAGATTAAACAGCTGATAAATGAAATGGGCATATCTTTGTCAAGCTATTGTTTCAAATATTTTTTCCCTAAATAATTTAAACTTGTATACTAGTAGATAACCGTCACTTCAAGATTCCACAAGTGTATTTAATATACTTTCACTCACAAGCACAAGTATTTTCTTATTGATTGTCATGCAGTGAATTGCAAGTAAATTTCTCCGTAAAAACTGGGACAGAAAGATACATTTTTAGTCCCAGATAAAAACTGTCCTCAAAAGATATATCCTACTCTTGTGTCGAGTAAACAACGCAAAATCAAATAAATATTTGTATGACAATGGTAAATCTATTTATGATTTTGGCAGCAAACTGTTATTTCAACATAATCATTAGTGTTTATATAATCAACACCGATAACATACGCTTTTATTTTAGTAATTTAAAGTGACACGGGGCAGGTGAAAAGAAGTAACGTGTTATTCTATTCGATATTCTGTTTCCGTTTTAATTTGAATTTTTAAATGGTATTCACATACTATTTTATGAAATAAAAAAATTAAAGGTACTCTATGGCGAAAACGATCCATGCCAAATACTAATACTGTTATACATGTGTATTGTACTAAGGGGTGGAATACTTGAATGACTTCCGAACATAGCTTTCATCAATGCTTTTAGTATGCTAAATGTGTTTTATTTTTTATGGATAATGTTATTGAAGCTCAACTTGGGACAATGTGTCTATATCGGATATGAGTTTATTACACAAAATAATAAAACATGGATTACTTCATGGAAGTGACCCGTTTAATGTTGATGATTCTTATATCATGCACCTATGGAACTCTTTAGCACATATGGAGCTCAGATGGAATTTGAACGGCAATTCGACCAATCTCAATAAATGTTTCAATAAGAATTTGTTCAAGTGTTAGGCATCCTTTGATGATAACAATTTGTGTACAGAAAATCTGTTTTTGGAGTCCGTTTAGAGACATTTTCTTCATACGCATTGCATATTTTGGGCACACCAGAACCCACGAAAGAAAGAATATCTCGATGAAGACTGCATAAAAATCCCAACAAAATGGGTAAATAAAGAGGAAAGTCAGGAGGGTAGAATCACATTTCGATTTTCTCAAAAAAAAAAGCTTTGAATTTTATATAAATGTTTAAAAAGTTGAAAACATACCCTGTGATTGACCTACATGCATTTTCTCTTTCACATATCGAGTTATAGCGCACATCTGATTCCGAGGAAATTCCTATATCTTTTTAACCGATGCACAATTATGAGACCAACCCCGTGGTAAGGGTTAGGCTTGCAAATCTGTACATTGCTCAAGTTTAAACCATTTTCTTCTTGCATCCCATTATATTACCTTCCTTATTAGTAGGATAAGTGCGTAACTGTGGTTGGAAATTAGCTTTCTTAAGAAATGATATATTTCTAATGTCCCCCTTTGATAAAGGAGTGGACATTTCTATGTCCCTTAGAGAAGGGGAATCCCGTGATGCGTGTATGTGGTCGCACGGTCGAAAACCTCTATTAAGTAAAATAACAACATTTGCAGTCGTGTAAAAATATTTTTATGTTAATAAGGAATTAGAAATCCCAAGAAGGAGCTTGAAAAAGCCTTTTTATAATTAGGAAACTATATCCTAATTAGAACCGTGTAACTCCTTACTACTGTAGGGTTTATTTTATACAAAAATAATAAATTTGCCTTCTATGTCCCCTAATGATTTATACTTAAGGACAATGAAAACGCACGGTCGGATAATTGCATTTTAACAAGGAAAATATATTTCATTTAAATATTTTTTTCATAGTTTCATAAAACTGAATGCATTCCGGTCATTTAGATACCAACGTTATGAAAAATGATTGCATTTTAATGAAGTTATTGCATAATAAAGACAGTACCCGAAAAATCAAAAGTAACACTTTTGGCTAATTGTGATAAGATCACAACAGAAAACAAATTGAACCAATTCATGGTTACTTTATGAAATGAATTTTTATTTTTGGAACTGTTAATTATTAACTTGTTTTTCACAACTTTCCAGAAATGTGAGACACAAATGAGAAATAAAAATCTTTATAAAAATGAATATTAAACTATGCCAATGGTCAGTTTTAGAAATCGTAAAACCTCACATGGAAACTGCATATACACACTTTTACTCTATAAAAGGTGCTAAATTTAAAACACTACTGAAGACTTGCTAGCAAATTGTATGCAATGGTTCTACAAAGAAAAACCGAATGGGTAGATTTAAGACAGATTCAGTCTGGTCAATCAAAGCTCCAACCGTTTTGGTGTCCATCGGTCTAGACCACAATTTCTAAGCTTCACCAGCGTTTTCGCACTACATTACAGACCGAATTGCGTCAGATTCCAAAGGCGACTATTCGCACCGTAAGATCTATGAGGCGACGATGTACATCTGCAAGAGAAGCTGATGGAGTACATTGTCGTTTTCTAAAGATCCCGACGATGACATTACGAATAGACATTTATGAGTAACTTTGTTTTGGATTTTCATTTTGTTTTTCTCCGTTGTTAAGTTTGCATTACTGTGATGAAAAGTGTGATTTTGGGATTTTCACCTTAGGTTCTTCGATTTGCTGATGCACATTTGATTTTAAACATTTTGAATTATTTTCAGTTGTGAAATTTGCGTTTTGTATCAAAGTTATGATACATATCTAATGGAGTTGTTAGTGTTTTGTTTTCATGTAATTAAATGCATATAATGCGGGCGTGCGTTTTCATTGTCCTTAAGTATATAAAACTTACAATAATGACATAAACATTATTTGTCTTTAATTCATCCTGTACTGGTTCTAATTACTTTTTAATACAATACTTCTTCTAAGTCCTAATAAGACTAGCTATTTTAACTTTAAATTAGGAGTTAACTTTTTTCAAAGAACAAATTTAAATAATTTTTTAAGAAAATGGCACATAATTATGGATTTGTAAATTCCTTAATAAGACTTAAAAACTCATAATAATGGGTTAAAAGTCCTAAGTCAAAATAAAGGAGTTACTTACTTTAGGAGAACTAATTCTTAATAAGGCAGTAAGGACTAACTTAAGTACTCCCATACATTTTGTTTTTCTTAAGGGCATTTATATATGGTGGCACACAGGGGTGACATGCCAATCTACCACGCAGTGATCTCCCCTCTCCAGGATTAACCGGGCGCCGAGTTTGGTGAGGTGTGAGTTGTTTTTTATTTATCTTTATCTCGTGCGCATGAGTATGTTGTGAACGAGGTGATTAAGGTTAAGATAAAATTGTTTCTGCCTTCAGCCATTTTTTTCTTACAACATTCATGTATGTTTGAGTGTATTCTGATTGGCTTATTATCTCGTAATAGTAACTCGTGCGCATGACATTGTAACTCGTGTGAGTGACTCAATTATCTCGTGCGCACAACTTAGTTACTCTGTGTCAGCGTATGTTTATGTAAAATTTTCAAATTTAGATATTCTGATTGCTCCGGAAACATCAGTCTTGCTATCTAGAATTCAAACTAGATACTCAACTAAATGTTACATATGACAATAACAAGAGGGCCAAGATGGCCCTAGATCGATCACCTGACCCATCGAACTCATCCGAGCAATTACAAAGACGAGCATTCTCACCAAGTTTCATGACAATTGACTTAGAAATCACTTTCAGACCAATTTCGTCCTAGGGTGAGCTAAAAAGGCCATAATTTCTTTCAAAATCCATGCTAGAGTTAATACTTTCAAATAAGTGTATGAAAATACAACAAAATATCATTTAATACGGGTTGATGAGATACCATGTAGCACGCAAAAACTTTAACTAAAGTGTTACACAGACACATAGGCAAGTTGTATAACCCTGCTATTCTTCGAATAGTTGAGCTTAAAAAGACTTTCATTATCTCCATATGGACATTTATCTATATTTCAAGTTTTCAATATTTTAAGTACTTCTTGATTCGTGACAGACAGAAGGTAAACCTAAATTCCCCTCCAGTTTGACCAGAAACGGACAAATGTATGTAATTTCAACATTATTTGTTTTTTTTTTTTGTTTTTTTTTTTGTAACATAGATATCCAGTTATAGATATAAATGTAAAGGTAAATAACATCTATTGTCACTGCCTTCGATGAAAGTATGAATTTGTAACACAGAAAGAAAGTCATTTAACTGTTTGGGCTATGGTGAATATACATCAAAAACAAAATTGTTTTATTTTTAAATGTTATTTATTTCTCATTTTTTCTTAACCACATAATAGCACATGAGTTATACCGACTTTGATGACGATGATATTTGATGATGGTAAATAATAATGACGATGACAAAAATAGATAGTAGAAAATATGAAAATGAATAAAGAATGAGGCTGTTTTTAAATGACATATACATCCAAAGTTTTATGCAAATTGAATAAGAATTAACAAGCTGTTTACATAAATCACTCGCATAGTTTGAAACATATACATTGTATCTTGGAACATACTTGCACATGTATCTCAGAACATACATGTACCTTGAAACACTAATGTAACCTGGGACATACATGTATCTCAAAACAAACATGTATATTGGTACTTACATGTATCTTGAAACATACATGTACCTCGGAGCATACATGTACCTTGATACATACAAGTACCTTGATACACTAATTTAACTTGGAACACTGATGTGACTTGGAACATACATGCGACTTGGAACATACATGTGACTTGGAACATACAGTACATGTATCTTTTGAGATACATACATATATTTTGGGAACAAACATGTATCTTGGAACATACATATATCTTGGAACATAAAATGTATCTTGAAACACACATATTTTTTGTGAAACATATATATATGTATGTATATCTTGAACCACACATATCATGAAACAGTAATGTATCTATGAACATATACGCATCTTGAATCATACATGTATTTTAAAACACTACTGAATCTTGAAAAATACATGTACCTTGAAAATTGGAAAACACTGCAATTATAAACATGTACATTTAACATACAGTATAAAAAATTTAACAGATCACCGCTGGAAGCTGTATGACTGTCGCTAAAAGAAACAAAATTTAATATTTTTCAAAAAAACTTATTTCATATACCCCCATCAATTCACATTTTTCACTTTAAAACAAATTTAAAATACAATATAGATAGATACTTTAAAAATCATACTCATCTTCCTTTTCAAGAAAAAAACCCTGTAAGGGTTGCCCTTCAGCCTAATTTCATTATCTGAAGAGTAGCACATGGTTAAAAAAGCATTTGCAAAAAGCCCTTTTGTCACTGACATTTAACAACCCCTTAGCATAATTTTCCTATTTTTAACAAAATAGAGTCACTTTTTTATTTCATCCTAATACCATATTAAAACAAAATTCAGGACAATAGATTATCTTTGCATGTGTATGTAATTGTGCATATTTTTTTTCATCTACTTTAGGAATGTTTTACAACAATATTCATTGGTTTTTGTTTTTCATTATTCATAATTTACATGAACAATCTGTGTACAAATTATGCAAAATTGAAATTTAGACATACTGTAAATCTCAATCAATTTTCATAAAGAACATCCTCAAAAGAAAGACTGTGCTAAAATGTGCTAAATATACACACAAAAAAACTATGCAAGGGGAAATCCTGCCTCAAAAAATTTAATGTGACAAGCTCCGATAAAAACAATAAGTATTTTTTTAACACACTTTCAAAATCAGAAAAATATTGTCATCTGTCTAAAAAAAATTCAGACTCAACTAAAGCAGTCTGACAAACTAAACAATATTGATGTTTATTATAAGAAGCCAGGGACTTTCTTATATATACATTATGTGCAACTTTATTCTCTTATTACTATTTTTATACATCAGTTTACAATCAGACAGACACTTTGTTTTGAGCCAACGTCATCCGATGACCAATTTGAAATTTTATCCAAAGTGACACAAGCTCCAATCTGTGCATTATTTCAGGCACAAATGAACTTCAAGTAAAGTCATGGTCCGTCTGTAAACTAGCTGGATATGTACTGCCTAAGAGGAAAATGGTATTTACAATGAACCCTAATGTTAAATGATGCACGACAACAGATAAAAGGACCAGTTCAAATAAATTCTCCATTAAACCAGACACATGATGATGGATTATTTCAGAGATCAATTACAAACAATCTGATTGGTTGATAAAGACTCCATTGTAAAAATCTTAACCAATCAGAAAGTATCTTTTTATGAAGTGTGCCCACAAACAATTTTACTTAGGTTTATGGTTATATTAATCTTTCCACAAAATAGAATGTTTTAAAAATTGCTTTTATATAAAAAAATTGTAGTAAAAAAACCTAACAATTTTAATGATAATGTTCTACAGGTCAATGCCTTTTAAAACAATCATATAAGTTTAAACTAAACCTGTCAGATTTAATAACCTTTCTATACTTTTTATTTTTACTGTGTTAAAAATATGTACATTTGTATTACATTAGTTCTGCACTTATCTTAGAACTACATGTATTCAATCTTAGTACGAGGAATTTCAACATTAAAACAGGCTGTTGGGACAACTCGGGTAATACACAATTGATTTTGCCACCCTTTAACTAGTTTCAATACTAAAGTACTGAAAATGCTAAAATCCACAAAAATTTAAAAGACAAAGTAGAGTCATATTTTAACAACTTTTTTCAACCCCAAACATATCTTTAACATATATCACTTTTATATTCACTGAGTGAAACATATCTCTGGAACATTCTTATAACTTTAATTAATAAATTCTATATTTCATAATTTCACTGAATCAAAAAAAAAAATTAAATTCATTTATGTTATTTTTTTTTTTCAAAGTTCTATTTGTAAATATAAATTGTTTTTTATTTACATTATACACAAATCGATATCCCTGCGTTAGTCATACCATTGTCCTATTGTTATTTCGTAATCATGAAAACAACACATTTGATGTTCTAGGTAGACCTGTCGATGATGAATGATTAAAATGACAACACATTGGGTGAAGAGATATTTTCAACCCGAGAGATCATTTGCATCAAACAAATCCTGATCGTATTTTTCCGCCTGCACAAGTCGTCCACCGAACCACCGTCCATTTAATGACTGGCAGCCTTTTTCCACTTCTGTAACATAAATTCAAATGACAATTTTAATTCTGCATTATGTTTAATACAGTTATTTTTGTTTTTCCATTGCCTAGCTTTTAACATGCCACCAAAACATAGAGCCTAGGCAAGCCTGCACATCCCCTCAGTGCAGACCATAATATATATGTCAAATGATTTTGGTCTGCACTGGTCTATGGCATTACATTAATCAAAAGACAGTATAACCTTTAAGAAATGTCCCGTTTCAGTACATAAAATTAACTAAAGAAGTGTAGAAATGACAGGATTTGTTTGTTTGTTTGTTTCATTTTTACGCCTTTTCCCAACAGTATTTCAGTCATATAGGCGGGTAGTTTCCTAACCATCGTTCCTGGAGAGTTACACCAGTACTAGACTACCTTCCTCCGCACAAAACTACCAAAGCATCTCCCTGGGATCGAACCCACACCAGAGAGGTAACTGGATTACAAGTCATAGAAATGACAGATTTTTTTAAAGAGCTTGTGTAGGAAACTATACAGCTATTTAAAGCTTATACACCTTTTGGACATATGTGACATTACCACCAACCTCTTCAATACGTTAACCTCAAATGTGAACCTTTTGCCCTGATAATGATGTTTTAAGCTGTTTTGCCTCAATTGAGGTGTTTTACTATAATTTGGTTGTTTTACCTTATACTAATTCAGATGTTTTACTCTCTTTCATTCAACTTACCAGCAGAATCGCTGAATTCTACAAATATTTTCACAATAACTTCAGCATCATCTTCTTCTCCCTGTCTTTCCTGATATATAATTACTCTGTTCACCTGTCCATACTTGCCGCATTCATCCGATACCTCGGCCTGTAACTCATCATCTAAATCCTCCGGACCTACCATATTCTTCAATACCATTACTCTACTCTGAAAACAGAAATATTTATTTACGAAATGCTTTTCTTGTATCATATTTTTCTCTCTCTTTTTTTCCTTTAAGTTTTAGGTTTCACTGACACTGTTACTTTCTAGCTTGATTGCAATAGTGGGACCACTGATGCACACACTAGTTGGCCTTCAACTCCTTGGATTGTTTTACTACTAAAATGTTCGAATTACTAAAATCAAAGGTGGAAAATATAAAATAAATTTCTTAAAAAATTTGGTGACTTTCTAGCATAACTAAAGTACGACTATGGCGCCATTCATTGCACTATTTCATGCATGCACAGAAACTCAAGTTGAACCAATTACGTACAATGAGCTTACTGAATAAAATTAAAGATATATCATGCTCATCCATGCATAAAATATTTTTATCACAGAAATTTATTGAAATCTATGAAATTCTTACCAAAAATGTCAAATTTAAATAAAAGAATCAATAAACTATGTACTGGAAGTTGCGTTCCCTACTACAGGTCAAGTATAAAGTTAGTCTTTTCTTAATAAAAAAATGCCAACTATAATGTATATATTCATATTGTAACCACCATATAGTGTGTAGAATTTTAAACATAACATATCTACTTAGTAAGAAGTCAAAAGATGTTTATCTTATATTAAGAGACTGTGTAGCAAATATCAATATTTTTTAACATCAAATTTGAGTACAGTACATTTTGAAGTAATACTCACTTGAGATTGTCTCATTAATTTCTGCAATTAATTAATTAATTAAGCAGTTAAGTAATTTCTGTAATACTCACCTGAGATTGTCTCATTAATTTCTGCAATTAATTAATTAATTAAGCAGTTAAGTAATTTCTGTAATATTCACCTGAGATTGTCTCATTAATTTCTGCATCACCATGTGCCGCGCGTTACTACCACTAATCTTCATCGTCTCTTGTTGTTCTAATGTTTGATTTACTTCTTCCTCTGCCATCTTCTTCTCAGCTTCTTTCTTCTCTCGTTCTTTCTCTTTCTCCTTCTCTCGTCTTTTCTCCGAGTCCGAGTCCACCATTGAAGAGATCGCAGCCTGTAAACTGTTTCCTGTCGTTGGCGGCATCATAGATGATACTAAAATAATAAATATATTTAGTGAGAATATAGGATAATTGTAAACATGTACGTCAAACGAGAGTACTTTACTTTTGCTTAACTGACAACAAGAATTACAAATTGAGGAATTATTATCATCATCTTAGCCGGGTCAAATGGCAACTTTGTCAGCTTTATTTAAAGCTGGAGACCACAAGTACCTCACAGTGCATTATTTCAATTACAAGGAGAGCACCTACATGCAAGAAGAACTGTAGACCTTATGTAAGCAAACTTGATTGCTACCTCACAAGATAGTGTTCAAAGAGCAATATGGTATTGATATGATTGTAAATGTAAGCAACAAAAGGGCAAACAGGTGAGATTCAAATCGGCAGCAGTAAGAACGATGTGTTTCAAAGTCAGCAACCAAAGCTACCCAGCAATTAATTTGAGATCAGCATAAGTAACCAAATGAGAGTATGTTATCTGATTCTTAAATGTTTACATGATCAATCTTTATCTTTATCATACATGATTTCAGTTGGGTTTTTCAGACTATTTAATTTAACTCGTACCCTGCTGGAACCGAAAATGATCAGTCTTTGCCACAAATATAGAGCCAGGGCAACCTACATCTCTATAGTTTTACCAGTCTTTATACTGTTGCTGGCTTATTCTTTTTGTATTCTGATAATAAATTTCTTCAAACATCAAAATGACTTTTTTAACTCCAAGCAGGGCAAAATTGTTACACAAATTCAAAACGTAAAGGATTAGGAAATCTCTGTTACCTTTAGGAAGAGCTTTAGGTCCCGCCAAGCCTGCAGTGACGACACCTGGTGGTGGTATATTTGCCACAGTGGGCGGAGCTATGCCTAGAGACTGTGGTATAACTACACCAGGGCCTCCAATCATGTTAAGGTCAGCTTGTAACCCTAATTTTGGGCTACCTGTAACACCCAACTGGGTTGGGTTTACTACGCCTGGAGGCTGAAATTAGAAATATGCATTTTGAAAAGAAGAAAATGTACTTAAAACAATGTCCAGCTCAAGGTGGCTTCAAAAACTTACATTAAGAATTCACAAAGTATTAATTAATTATTATAATCAATTGAAAAAGAATGAGACTCATTACAATCCACATGTCTACAAAACCTGTCTGCAAGAAAATTGAAAATTTCTTTTCCCTTCAGTAAAGGTGACCTTTCAATAAATGTCTTTTCAACATGTCAAATAATCATATATAAAATTAATATATAACATTTGTATTTGTATGTTTCTCCACTTACAATAAGCTGCTGTTGAGCATCCATTGCTGTTATTTTAGCAGTGACTGCTGCAGCTGCTACTGCTGCTGCTGTTGGCATAGCGCCAAGACCTGGTGTCTGAGGCTGCATCAATACATCTGGTGGAGTTATTGCCTGTAATATACCAATTATAATTTATTGTCTATACGCAAGATATATAAACTATAGCAGATTAATCTGAGCTTTATCTATTTTTATACCTAGTGATAAAAGATCTATGTTTATTATTTTTTAGTGATGAAAGATCTATGTTTATTCTTATCACTATTATTTGTACGTCCACTTCCTAAACAAATTGGCACTGGTTGTATAAATGACCCCTGAAGAACTTAAATAATTGATTTATTTCGCAAGATATTTCTTGGGTTATGTATTCATTTTTCTCAAACACAAAGACATCTTTTAAATTTTTGTTCATTAAGTTCTTAAGTGCAAAGTAGTATCCATTCTTAATTATATTTTAATAATAATTTTATAAATGGCAACCTTAAATCATTGTCTGTATCAAAGTATATGTACACAATAATTGATAAAACAAAATGTATTTCTTTGACTTGTAGCAATCATTGTAAAACCAGAATAATTATAAATATTCATCACCATTCCAATATACTTAATACCAATACAAATATACAAAATAATCATTGAAATATACATAATACCCATACAAATATACAAAACAATCATTTCAATTATTTCACTTATTTCACATATTAATCATTCAACTACACAAAATGACCATTCTATTTCAAATATGCACCAAAACTATTTAAATATACACAAAAACCATTCAAATTTACTCAAAAATAATTGTTACTTTCCTAATTGACAATTGAAATATACATAAAAATATCAAATACTTACTCTTCCTACTCTAAGGTATTGTCCTCCCAGATCAAACAGATTCATGGATGCCACAGCATCTGTTGCTGATTGAGAATTTGTGTACTCTATAAAACCATAACCCCTGCAACAAACATAAAACAATCATTACCATTTTTTTCTCTCTTTTTGTTCAGGAAATAGATATTGATTTTGAGTGAGTAAAAGTAGAATAATGCACCATTCCACCTCAAATGTGCAATATTTTGGGGAAAAATGTGGAGCATTATAGAATATATGATTAACAAAACATTTTTACATGGATCTGATCAGAACTAATTCAATCACTATGGACAGATTATATCTTATGCCTAGTAAGTTAGTTTCCTGAACTGTTCAAAGACATAACATTTAGTTCCTAGACAAAACATCTAGTTCCTAGACATAACATCTAGTTCCTAGATACAACATTTAGTTCCTAGACGTAACATCTAGTTACTAGACATAACATTTAGTTCCTAGACATAACATTTAGTTCTTAGACATAACATTTAGTTCCTAGACATAACATTTAGTTCCTACACATTGCATTTGAGAGTTTATGCATGCTTCACTACCCATATATTCCTAAAATACCCTCTTATGTAAGCAAACTCCATTTGTCAGTGAATCTAAATAAACAGGATATGTTTGCAAACATAAAAGCCATGTCCCAAAAACTGTTGCCTTGCAACAGTGACTGAAATTTTTTACAATGAAATATTTAACCTTAAGGTCAAAGTCATTTACAAGCAGCATTTCAATAAATCAAAATGTATTCAATATGTCAAAATACAGTTTCCAGCCCTCCCGCCACCACCCATTATCCACAAAATATGTTGAATCTATATATGTTTATCTAACAGAGATGATATGGCCAAAATTTAATGTTGTCCAACCTCAGACAGACCAATACCTGTACATGTGAGACCATTTATCAATACATGGACACAAATTTTATAGAAATATCTTTAAACTCATATATACAACAATGCAAAAGATATCAGATACATTGACTTCTGTTCTGACTACCAAGTATGAAACTTACTTATGTCTTAGTCCTCCTTTAGATGTTGGATCTTTAATCAGCATACAGCTTACAATTTTACCAAATGCTTCAAACACACTGAAATATAAAAATATAATCAATTACAGCATTAACTTTGTTGAATTATATATGCTATTAACTGGTAGCATAAAATGTTAGCATTACTGCAGCTGCAAAACATTTACACTTACCCAGCTGACACCAAAAGTGAAAAGCTTTTGCCACCAGTATAAAGCCAGGCCAACCGTACATCTGAGAGTAGCCTGACCAGGCCCTACACTGTTGGCTGACCAAATTCAACTTTCCCATTTATATCCTCAAAATTCATTATGGACAATTCCAAAAATGAATGTTGGACAAGTTCATTCAAAGAAATCAGCAAATGAAGTGTTAATACATACTCCAGTACTGTAAATGACGCACACACACACACACACACACACACACACGTCACTTGTCTTATTTTTCCAAAATGTAACAAAGAACATCCTAAAAGAAGGTTACACTTCTGTAAAAAACATGCTTGTTTCAAAGAAATCTTCATCTTTCAAAAATTAATCTTTAGCGAAATACACCTTTAAAGAGTTACATTAACTTTTTATATGCCCCAATTAATGATGAGCAGTGTGTAATATGTAAATATCTTGAGGTTAATTGATATTAGTTAACTCACCTTGAGATATCTTTCTCTGTAAGGTCTGGATGTATGGAGGCTATATAAATTCTATTGTAGTTTTTAGCTTCTGAAGCAATCTGCTCTATAATAGGCTGTGCTTGCGGCATATTGCTAGGTCGACCAACCTGTAAACAATAACAATAAATTCATGACAATCTATAACCCTTGACTCATTTCTTATTTACTTGTATCTACGGGTTAAGATGTTGTTTAGGATATCTTGGGTTTTACAAAAGTTTTCATTCTGTATAAACTTCTGTATAAAGTGAGCCTGCGGCAAGATTTATAACATCTCTGAACCAAGATTGAAGAAATGACAACTTATATAAGATGTGTTTATCAAAGGATATTATTATTTAGTCAAACAGTTAAATTACAGCAAAATCATTGTGATGACCTATTTTTTTTTTATAAAATGTCAACAATTGAATAAACAAATGTTTGATGACCTCATCACTTTTACATTAATTTTGTGAAATATGAAAAAAAAAACAAGTGATGATTATATTGCAAAATAAACGGGTCATAATTGCCCTAAATTGCTCACCTCTGATCATTGATAAGAAAAGTCATAATATCTTCAAAGCAAGGAGTCAGGTGAGCTAAAAACATATTTTATCCATAGGAAATAGACGTAACAATCTCCCTTTAGAAATAATCAAGTCTCAATAAATTAGTAAATCTTACCTTTATATTTCTGCCACCAATCATTACACCATTCATCTGTTCCAGTGACAACTGAGCAGCCTCTGGTATATCATACTCTATGAATGCAAACCCCTTGTGTTTGTTTGTAATGGGATCCCATGACAGGTTCACACTTTTGATAGGACCAAATGGCAGGAACGCTTGTTTTATAGTGTCTTCTTTTATTTCAAAGTTTATACTTCCAACATATATTCTGAAAATATAATAAAGAAGAAAGATGGATTATAAAGTGACACATATTCAGTTAGTTTGATTGTTTTGATTGATTTGAAGTTACACTGGCACTGTCATGATCCTATGGCACCTTCCAGCTTTACTGATGAATGAAGACCTCAGGTGTCCCTTCCTGCTTTATTTACAGCACAAACAGGCATCTAAGTAGAACCACCAACCTTCCATAACTAGATAGCTTCCTCACTTAAAAGAATCCAAAGTCTCTCACAGGAGATTTACAGTATTCAAGACAAGGTACAAAAGTAAATTATGCTTGAAATACTGCAGTCAGAAAATGTTTAGAAAAGACGTTACTTATTATGATACTTGCAACTTTGAATGAAATATTATAATTTATAAGTCGTATGATAAATTTTATTTCTCCTACCAGAGCTCTGTGCAACATAAATAGATCCTGGCCAGCTTGCAAACCAATATTGACAAACCAGCTTCTAGTTGCTAAATATTTTAGTCCTCAAATAGCAAAATCATTAAAACCAACAATTGTATGGCAAGTCCATTATAAAAGAAAGGGTGGAAAGTTTACCTGCACATAAGAGCCAAAGCCTGTTGTCTTTGTACTGTGTTCTGGAAATTCTGCATTTGCTGAAATATAAATGTAACAAAGTTATGTTTCATGTAAAATTTGTGACCTATTTTCTATTGTCATTAACACAGACTTACTTCATGTGCCCTTCACTACTTTTCATGGTGATTTATATGTGAAACAGGTTTTTGCAACTTACAATGACCAAATTTCAACACTTTCATGTCCACATCCATGTGATAAAAAACTTGTTCCCCCCCCCCCCCCCGGTGCGCAATCTCACAACTCCACCTTTTTTTGGGATGATCCCATTATTCTGCCATCTTTTTGGTTTTAAACATATTTATTCAAGCTTGATTGCGAAACAAGTTCTTGCAACTTATATTATTATATTATTCACTCGAGCTCTCTTCCTGGAACCAACCAGTACTGGTGTCATATGAAGAAAC